>NC_081558.1:12868137-12992155 GCF_022355385.1 Mustela nigripes | reverse complement strand
GATGGATGGATGGATGGATGGATGATGGATGGATAGAAGGACAGACAGAAGAAGGAAGGCAGGAGGGAAGGAAAGAAGGCAGGATGATGGATGGATGGATGGATGATGGATGGATAGAAGGACAGACAGAAGAAGGCAGGAGGGAAGGAAAGAAGGCAGGATGATGGATGGATGGATGGATGGATGATGGATGGATAGAAGGACAGACAGAAGAAGGAAGGAGGGAAGGAAAGAAGGCAGGATGATGGATGGATGGATGGATGGATGATGGATGGATAGAAGGACAGACAGAAGAAGGCAGGAAAGAAAGAGGGAAGGAAAGAGGGTGAAGGAAGGAGGGAAGGAAGCAAAACCAACAAATGGAGAGACAAGTCCTCTTGTCTCTGACGTTCTGGTGTCCCGGGGGCGGGATCTACGAGTTCCACCAGCCTCTCAGGGGCCAGTCAGGCATCTGTCCCTACCTTTTGGACTTACTAGCCGGAGCCAGTAAACCACAGAAACTGTAAGATGGACACTCTATTCTTAGAGGCAGTCAGCACCCTCCTTGCTCTGGGCTCATTTGCAGTATTTACAATACTAATCTACAGTCCCTAAGGGGCAGAGACAGTCGAGTCAGCATGAGACAGCAAGGGCACGCCCTGATGGGACCCTGGGAGCCTCCCTACAGACAGAGGGGAGCCCCAGGGAGCAGCCAGAAACACCTGCCCTCTGCCACCCTCAGGCACGACGGGCCAGGAAGGATTTTTGCTGTGCTGGGGAGACTCACCCTTGTGGCAGCCTGTGAGGGTTGCCCGGAGGGGTCCTCCTGGGGGCTGGAAGAATCCCCCCAGGGGTATGAGCACAGGGTGGGGGCACGCCCGGAACCAGCTCTGGGCCTGTTGGCACAGCTGTCCCACCAGGGCTGGATGTGAGGCGGCGAAGAAATGGAGTCTGGCCAGGAGTTCTGTATACAGGATGCTCCTCTCTGCAACAAAGGGAACTCAGGTTAAGGGGAAGGGTGCTGCCGACCAGTCAAGGTCAAGTCCCCCGCCATCTTCTCCTGCCTCCTTCTCTCCTTTCCAAGGACTCTCATCCCTACTTCAAAAGCACCAGGTGGTTCCTAGCCTCTGGGCCTTGGGCCAGACGGTTCTCTCTGCCTGGGAAACTTCCTCCTCCTCCCCTTCCCCTTTCTCAGGCTAAATATCTCATTTTTTGGCTCAAGGCTTACTTCTTTAAAGAGCATTCTTCATCCCAGCGCTCTAATCCACTGGCCCCGCGCCCGCGAGCTCATCAGAGCTGCAACTGACATTTCTTTGTTTATTCCCTCCCTACCCTAGATTTGAGTTTCCCCTGAGAACAGGGATGATATCTGTCTTGTTCATTGTGTTCTTAGCGCCTAGAACATCACAGACACCCAGTAAATTGCAGAGGCCACTTTTCAGCAATGGGCTTAAACAATGGAATGCAGAGCAAGGCAAAAGGGCCCACAGCGACCATGGAGCTGAAGACAGGCCCTCAAAATATCCAGAAGCCCTAGCTGACGGGGGCCGGCTACTGACGAGAGATACAAAAAAAGGAAAATCTCCATATGTTCCCCATACCTCCTGACCTTCCCCCTGTAAATCAGCTCCTCCCACTGCCTTGGGGCAGACAGCCTCCCCTGTGGGGTGTTGCCCACAGCTCCCTTGGGGTGAATTCAATAAACATCCATCTCCTTTGTTCTGGAAACTTCTACCTCCTTTGTCCTGCCTTTTCTGAATTATTTCACTGCTGGACCCTGAGCCGCCAGCTTCCATGGGATCATCATCGCCCCACACTCCATCTCAAGTTTCTTTACTCAATCCCATCATTTGCCGGATAAGAGGAGAGTCACAGGTTCCAGGGATTAGGAAGTGAATATATCTTCGGATCGAGGCAGTGTTTTCTGCCTCCCACAACAGGGGTATCATCATTATTATGCCAAGTTCATAAAGGGGTAATTGAGGCTCAGAGAGGTTAAGCAACTTGTATAAGGTCACACAGCCAGTAAGAGGCAGGAACCTAATCAATAAAGTTTTATTCCAACCTCAAATGGACCAGGGACGTGGAAGGCAGGCAGTTCATTTTCCTTGTTCTAACTGTGGGGTTTGGGGCAATGGTGATGATGCCCTGTGCCCTAGTTTGCTGATGGATGATGTGAGGCAAGGTCAGGACCAGGGGTGAGTGCCCCAATCACCATAGCTGCCAAATTTAAGGTGGCACCACCAAACTCAACCATCCATCCAGATAAACACTATTTTAATGGCAATATTTTAACAAATCAAAATTAATGCTCCCCAACCCATGACGAACAAAAATACCAGCCTTTAAAGCAAAAAACAGCACCACATTGAATCATCCTGATTCAATAGGAGCCTGAGGCAATAGGAGAAATCAGGTGGCCTTTGAGGACCAGGCTCAAGGTCCTGGAATGTACTAGAACTCAAGGTTGGCCAACTGCACCCTCTGGCGGTGACATTCATTCCTACACCTCATTATGGGCAAGCCACAGGGTGTCAATCAAGGATGGTTGAAAAGAACATGCTGTGCTGTGGGCTTTTAAATCTTCCCTCAAACTGGGCAGTTGTTCCCAAGGCTATTCTCCTGGTAAATCACTCCTTGTGAGGCTTACAACCAGTGAGCATGAATACACAAGAAAGGCCACATTGACGGGCACCAGCATCTTCCCTGGATGTCGTTTAGTTACAATCCCATATTTTGCAGATGATGGAAGCTGAGACTCCATGCAGAAGTGGCTCATCCAACAACAACAACAACAAAAACCCCAAAGAAACAAACAACAGCAATAAAAGAAATGGCTCGTGCAAGGCTGTTCAGATCAACAAAAGTGATGCTATCACGTGACAGATAGTAATAGGAGGCTTAGATGGCAGCGTGGGGACAGGCTCTGCAAGAACTGACTTGCATATCTTTCCTCGTAGCTCTAGGTAGAAAGGGTGACCAGCATCCCCATTTTGCAGATGGAAAGACTGAGGGCAGCGAGGTCGGGAATGGGGTCGGAGAGCGAGGGACTTACAAGGTGACACCACCAGCAAGTAGCAAAGCCCAGATTAGAATTAGCCCCGTGGGGCTCAAATCTGAGTTCTTGGCCAGGACCGGTCTGTGTGGTAGGGCTGGCAATTTGGCAGGGAGCAAGTGGATGATAATGTCCCCATCCTCACAGAGCTCAGCATCCGGTGGGGCCCTCAGGTGATACAAAAGACAACAGGCAGAAGTAACAATTGAGAGCTAAGACAGACGGGAAAAGGGGGCGTTGCTGGAGAACACAGGGACTGGGGAACCAGAGGGGTTTCCTGGTTCAGTGGTGGCTAGACAGGCTGCTCCGAGGAGGAACATTTGGTTAAGCTTCAAGGGAGCCCCAGAAGGATATAGGGATTTAAACACCTTCGAAAAACTCCTTGTAAAACCCTCAAATGAAAACCAGGTGGGAATTGTACAATAAAAACCACTCTGGGGGGACCTGGGTGGCTCAGTCGATTACGTGGCTACCTTTGCTCACGTCCTGGGATAGATCTCTGGGTCCTGAGCTAGAGCCCTGTGTTGCCTCCCTGCTTCTCCCTCTCCCACCCCCCGCTGTGCTCTCTCCCACTCTTGCTCTCAAATAAGTAAATAAAATCATAAAAAAAAAAAAAAAGGTATCCTGGCCACCTCATACGCACTGGATGACTATTATTATTATTTATTTTTTTAATTAGAAAATCAGGACACCTGGATGGCTCAGCATCTGACTCTTGGTTTCGACTCAGGTTGCGATCTCAGGGTCGTGAGACCAAGCTCTGCATAGGGTTCCATGGTCAGCGTGGGGGTCTATGAGATTCTTCCTCCCCCTCTGCTCCTCCCCCTGCTCTCTCTCTCTCTCTCAGATAAATTTTTAAAAGTCTAAGAAAAAAAAATCAGAAAATTAAAAGTACTGGTGAGGATGCAGAGAAATTGGAACCCTTGGGCTCTGCTGGTGGGAATATGAAATGGGGCAGCCACCGTAGAAAATGGTAGGGTGATTCCTCGGGAAAAAAAGAAATAAATAAACATAGAATTAGCATTTGATCCAGCAATTGCATTTCTGGGCATATATGCCAAAGAATTGAAAGCAAAATCTTGAAAAGATATTTGTATACCCATGTTCACAGTGGCGATATTCCCAATGGGCAGAAAGTAGAAAGTGCCCAAGTGTCCGTCCATCAAGGGATGAATGGATACACAAAAAAATGTGGTCCATTCATATAACACAACGCTATTCAGCTTCACAAATAAAGGAAATATAACAAGGATGTACCTTGAGGACATCATGGTGAGTGAAAGAAGCCAGTCCCAGAAGGGCAGACATTGTGGGTCCCCTGATATGAGGTCCCTATGGTGGTCGGATTCATCGAGACAGAAAATTGGAATGGCGGGTGCCAGGGACTGGAGGTGGGGGTGGGGAGTTGGTGTTTCATGGGGACAGTCTCGATGGTTTGTGAAGATGGAAGATCTCTGGGCGGGGTGGGGGTCTGGGGGTGGGGGGGTGGGCGGGGGATGGTGGTGATGTTTGCACAACAGGGAGCATGTGCTTAATACCACTGAGCTCTACACTTAAAAATGATTATGTTGCTAAATGTGACGTTCTGTGTATTTTACCACAATTAAAAGATGAAGATAAAGACAGACCAACAAAACACGGTCCTGGGCAAAGCATCAGAGATTCTTCAAGTTCTAGGGCAGAAGGTGGGCCAAGCCCAGCCCGATGGCTGGCCCCTAGAGCTAAGGATGGTTTTTATAGATCAATATTTGCAATGGACAGAATGGCAGGAAACACCGACTTTGAACCCCAATGAAGAAAAATGTTTTCTTCCGGAGCAAATCTGCCCCCTTCCTTCTCTTGAGTGGACTCATGTTACAAAAAATTATGTTCAATTATTATGATTATATTTTGAATATTATCAATTTAAAAAAGTCACAGGAACGTGATTTCTCTCTTGTTCTATTAAGTACTGACATAATTTCCTTGATTTTTGCCTGAGATTTTCCTATCTGGGCCTTTCTAGAAAAAGGTACCATGCCAGGGAAGGGGATGGACACACTTTGGTAGTGCTTATTCCAAAGCTCTGCCAGGTTCATTTCAAAAATCTAGACACCCCTCATGTGTAGAGATCAAAGATGTGCAGGTTAATGAAAATCCAGCTGGGGGCTCAGTGAGAAGAATGGACTTCTAGAAGTCAGTGCAGCCCACCCCCTCCGGCCAAGCCAACCCAACTCACCCATGCCTCGGAGCTCCACAGCCGGGCGGCACAGCTGGAGAGCATCCCGGACCAGGCTGACCTCAGGACAGTCCAGGTGAGGGCCATACAGGTCAAAGTCCTCCAACAGGCCCTCAATGCCCCCAGAGATGCCCCGGCAGGAAATCCAGTTCATGTTGCCTGTTTCGGGGAAAGGCATTATGCGGACACATGCCTCCCTCTGGTTCACACTGGGAGGCGGGTTCTTACCTGTCCATTTCTCTGGGGGTTCTCAGGCTCTGCACTGCCAACGTTATCAGCACCCCTGCCCTCCACCCATCCGATGCCTGTAGCACCTCCTCAGGCATGATAAGCAACAACAGGAGCATTGCCAAGAGTCCCCAGGGTGTGGAATCCCCCTGAGTTGAGAATCTCAGGGAGAGGCAGATTGATAGCTAGACAGAAAGACGGAAAGACGGAGGGACAGATGGATGGGTACATAGGTAATGATAGATGGATAGATACAAATATAGATATGATATGATGATAGATATGATGATAGATATGACAGACAGGGTCTCATTCTAAGACCACATTTCTCACCTCTGTACTATCAACTAGCACGAGATGCCAAAAAGCGCCCCCGCTCTCCCAGCTGTGACAACTAAAATGTCCCCAGACATCGTCAAGTGCCCCCTGCTGTTGGGAGTGGGGGCACAGAATGACCCCTGGAGAGAACCACTATCTTAGGAGGGGCCGAGGATTCTGATTTTTTCCCTTTACCCTTTCCCAGGCTCCTGGAGGGGGGAGCAGAGCGGAGGGCTGGGACCCGCTCGCTGTTGTCCGCAATGGGTAGGAGCCTTACCCAGAACCTCCTGTTTCAGCTCTTCAGTGCGGCCTGAGTGGACCAGGTGATGGGGCAACTCCTTCAGCTTCCGCAGATTTGCCACCGTGTCTGAGAACCACAGGGGCTGAGGGGCTACCTGCAGGGGAGGAGGGGGCTGGCAGCCAGGCCGCAGTGGTGCAAGCTCACTCATGCACTCCCGAGATATAGGTCAAGCTGGCACACGCAGGGGCACTGGAGGGGATGGGGACACAATTCCAGACAGAAATGACTCACGCCCACCCCTGGCAGGGCCAGGGAAGAAGGAAGATCTTGGGACTCAGGGAATCCGAGGGGCATCGGAGCTGGGTCTCAGAGTTTAAATGGGAGTCTGTCTGGGGAACCAAGTTGGAAAACAATGGTATTCCTGGGCAAGGGAATGGCATGTGCAAAGGTCCAGGGGCAGGAGATGCCAGGAGTTCAGGGCAGTTCTATATGCTCCTGAATGTTGTGATTCTTCCCTACTCTGGAATACTGGGGGTGGGGGGCACAGTCCTCATCAGCTGCTCCCCATCCACCCCCATTATGCTCAGATGCTGAGGGGACATCCTGCTTTCTGGGGGAAGGAAAGGGAAGAAGGTCAGGAGCATTCTGGGTGGAAAAGAAGGAAAGAGCCAGGTAGTCCTTGCCAGGCAGCCTTGGTTTTGCTTGCACAGCAAGGTGGGGCCTGCTGGTAAAGAGCAGAGGTCCCAGACAGACACCTCACCTTACGGTCCAGGTTCAAGGGCTTCCCCACCAGCGGTAGAGTGATGAGTTTCTTGGTGCCCAGGCTCCAGGCTCCTGAGAAGAAGTCAGCCAAGACTCCATGCCTCTTGGCTCTCTCTGGCCTGGACAGGTAGCGCTCTTGGACCACCTCGGCCAGTTGCCTGAAGAAAGGGGACATGGGCTCATGGGCCTGGGGGACGGGGTGAACTCAGAGGGGGCCACCAGCCTTCCAGGAAGCTGTTCCAAATGGAGGTCCCTCCTAAGCCACCTGACGGGTGTTCTCTGGCACCAGTGACCACCTTTCCTACTTGTTACCTAATAGTCATCTATAAATTGGCCCATCTTTCTTTCTTCCCCTTAAATACATTTAGTTTAAAAAGGAACATTTGGGTCTTTCAATACGTCAAACTTAAAATAAGGTAGTATAAGACCCAATAACTTTACTCCTGGGTGTAGACCCCCAAAAATTAAAAAACAAAAAACAAAACAGGTGTTCAAATGAAAATTTGTGCTCAACGTTTTCTTGCAGCACTGATCACAAGCCCGAGGAACGACCCACGTGTCCGTCAATAGATAAACAAATATAATGAGGCCCATCTGTGCACTGGGATATTACTCAGCCACGGAAAGGAATGAAGCCCCGATTCATGCTAGAACAGGAATGATGAACCCTGGAAGCTTTATGCTGAGGAAAGCAGCCGGACGCTAATGGCCACATGCTGTGTGATTCCATCTATATGAAATGTCTAAAACAAGCAAATCTACGAAGACAGAGAGTGGATTCATGGGTGCCAGACAGGGGCTGTGGGCAGAGAGGTGAGGGGGCAGGGAGTGACTACTGATGATGAACAGGGGTAAAAGAAGGATCTGGAAAAAGGAGGAGCCCCGACGAGTGAGCCCTCACTCCCAGAAGCCCAGAGGGCCCTTCCACCATGTCGGACCCACCTGTGGGCGATGGCCAGGAGCGTGAAGCCGTCCACGGGCCGACGGGCCAAGCAGTGACCCAAGTCCCGGCGGAGCCTCACCCACATCAAGGGTGGGAAACGCAACAGCTCCTTGCTGGGCGGGGTCCAGTCCTGGTACACCGCCTGCAGGACCTCGTCATCCAGGGACAGGACGTCCTTCAGCTCTGCCTCTGAGAGCCCATGCCTGTGGGGAGGAGGGGTGGGCACTGGGACACACTGTGTCTCCTGAGGTCGGAGGGCGCAGACACCCAGGGACGGGGAGACGTGGCCAGCCACACAGCATCCTGCCCGTCCCCAAAGGGTCTGCCCTGAGGGTCAGCATTCAGACCCAGTTACAGCCATGCCCATCGAGTACGTTCTTCCTGCTCTTTCCTTCAACACACACACCTGCAGAGCCGTGAATCAGCCTCTCCCCAGCCTCACCTGAGTCAGGCAGCTCAGGGAGGGAGACAGGAAGTAACTTAGAAAAATAATGCAGATGCCACCTGTGCCCACCCGAGCCTCACCCGTGTTTCCAGGCCCCAGAAAGGACAGAGCGAGAGAAGGGAAGCAGCCCTAAAGGGGAGGGGTGGTGACGTTTCGGTGCTGGATCGCAAGGGACTTCTTAAAACCTAAGAGCATCGGACTGGAAACACTGGATTTGCCTGCATCTTTCATCCGGATGGACCACAATCGTAGCGCCCTTCGGGGCAGGGGAGGGAGGGAGGCTGGCTTCTGTGGGCAACCTGCGTATGGTGTTCAATTCTGACGTGGATGGGAATCTTCATTTTGATCGGAAGACCCGCCACCGACATTTAAAACATCTGCTCTCACTGCTTTCTAGTGTATAACGCGGTGGGTGCCCCCCAGGGGCTCTTCTGTGACATCAGTCATCTTGGACGATCCCAGCTATAATATCACGGTTTTCTCCAAACCGGAATTCCTGGGAACCACCTGCCAGCACCCCTGTGTGGTCCTGTGCCTCCTCAAAAACCCCCTCCTTCAGGATAGAATTCTTTCCTGCTCTTCGACACACCCTCGGCACAAATCAAGCTTGGGTCCCCTCCTTTCCCGCTCAGGTTCAGTGACTCGTCCATCCCACCGGCTGCAGGTGGAACAATCCAGCAGGCTTGCGGGAGGAAGCCCAGGAAGCTGAAGTCCCACAATTCCCCGGCATCGGGGCTCTGTACAGGGCCCTCTAGGGAGGAGCCAGGCCAGTCCATTCATTCTCAGAGAAGCAGATGCCGGGTCTTGGGAGGTCAATGGCTCATCAGACCTTTGGCAGGTTTGTTTAGACATTATTCATGGAGTGGCGTCTCCGTGCAAGTCACTGTGCGGACTCCTGAGGGACAGAGAGGTAGACCCCTGTGAAGCTTATCTTCTCATCCGCAGAGGCAGGCAGGAAATAACAGAAGAAGAGCACGAAGAAGCCAGGTGATACCAACGACGAGGAAGAAGATAAACCACGTCCCACGGAAAAGAGCTACAAGGTCGGGGGGAGGACGCTGGAGAGAGACGGTTCTTGGAAGATGTGAGTCCCTCCGAGAAGGTGTCACCGCCGCTGGGACTGGGTGGGAGGGAAGGGACCAGCATGAGATCTGGGGCCGGGGAGCTCCCAGCATGGGGTAGAAGGCAGCCAGGTCCAGTCGAGCTTGGTAAGGAGGCGGGATACTTTTCTCAGAGTGATGGAAGTCACTGGATGGCTTAATAAGGTCAGGAACCGAGTCAGATTTATGATTTGAAAATCTCCCTCCAGACAGGTGTTCCGACCATAGCTTGTACACACATCTTCAGAGCAACATCATTAACAATAGCCAAAAGGTGGCAACAGTCCAAACGTCCATGAACTCATGCGCGGATAAACCAAACCCTCTGCTATGGACTGAGTATGTGTCTCCCCCAAATCCACAGGCTGAAGTCCTGATCCCTAAGGTGATGGTGTCAGGAGGTAGGGCCTTTGGGAGGTGGTTAGGTCATCAAAGTGGAATCTCATGGGTGGGCTTAGTACCTTGGGGAGCTTCCTTATCCCTTCTGTCATGTGAGGACACAGCAAAGATGCCCATTTATGAACAAGGGAGCGAGCTCTCACCAGACACTGTATTTGCCAGCACCTTGACCTTGGACTCCCTAGCCTTCCAGAGAGATAAATTGTGTATAAGCACCCACCCCACACACTTTATGGTGTTTTTGTTACAGCAGCTCAAATGGACTAAGGCAGGGGTGTATCCATACAATGGAATATTCTTTGGCCGCAGAAAGAAACAAAGTTGGGACACACAGTGCAACACAGATCAGCCTGGCAAACAGTAGCTAAGTGAAAGAGCTCTGTCATAAAATACCTCACAGTGTATGATAAACTTGAAACGTTTAGAGCAGGATCCAAAAAGCCACAAAGTAGGTTAATGGTTGCCAGGCGCTGGATAGAGAAGCAGGGGACAGCCCAAGGCACGCTCCTCCGCTCAGCCTCCTGTACCGCTGACATTTGGGGTCGGATCACCCTTCGCAGTGGGGACCGTTCTGTGCATTGTAGGGCTTTTAGCAGCATCCCTGGTCTCTGCTCACTAGATGCCAGCAGCATCACCCCCAAGCTGCAACAACTGAAAATGTCCCTGGACCTGGCCAAGTGACCCCTGGGCGCAGACCCTCCCCAGGCAAGAACCACTGGCCTAGAAGGACTCAGACCTGCCCCGAGAGCTGGGGCACCATCCCAGTGCACAGACTGCGTGGGGACGCATGATGTCTTTCCTGAAACCTGAGGTACCTCACCACCCCTGCATGGTCCCTCCCTAAACCACCTGCCATGCCGGTCCCTGGGATGGCTGCTCAAACACCCTGCATGGCCCTCGGCTTTACTCATTGGACCAGACATAGGACCAAGGAGGTCGATTATTTGTGTCTCTCTAGATTTTGGAATCAGGAATCAAGAAGGATCCAGTAGGATGGTGCCAGGTCTCTGAAATGGGAGTGAATGATGCCAGTAGAAGCTTGAGGCAAGTAGAACAAAGGAAGAGTCCAGAACCGAAGCCAATGGGCAGAGAGGACCCAGAGGGCCAGAGGATGAGAAACTGTCCTGATTCTCATGGCTTTCTGGTTCCCATGACAACCCACCTCCTCCATGTGGATTGCATCAGGGTTGGCCTGAAGGTCCACCCCTTCCCCCTGGAACATTCCACAGTCCGTCTTTGTAATCTTACAAAACTCAGGCCCAGCCTTTCCTCTGGGGGCACCGGTCACAAAATCTAGGCTATGGCGTCCGATCTGGGGTATGCCGCCCTGGAGTTAGCAGTTGGGTGGGTGGTCCTGGATTCCCTGAGCTCTTCCCATGGCCTTGACACAAAGCCCTTACTTCTTACACACTAGCATGTCTGTGCCTGACAAAAAGAAACAAAAAGCCACTCTCCCTGGTCTGATCACCACCATCTTGA
This sequence comes from Mustela nigripes, assembly GCF_022355385.1. NCBI lineage: Eukaryota > Metazoa > Chordata > Mammalia > Carnivora > Mustelidae > Mustela > Mustela nigripes. Next base: position 12,980,988 of record NC_081558.1, on the reverse strand, counting down.
CTGACACAGGGCAGAGGACAAAGGTCTGGAAGAAAAACCTGCCCGTGAAACCGGAACGAGGCAAAACCAGCTAGCCCAGCATTTCTGATGATGGGCTTGAGTGCTGGTTCTGCAGCGGTGTGTCTGCGAATTAGCCTCCATCCCACCCTCCTGGGGGTCCAGAGTCTGGCTGCTGGGTGTGTGATGGACCCACTCCTCTCTCCTGCTCCTTATTTCTCACTCATCTGTGTCCCTCCCCACCATCTCTGAGTGGTAGCTCCTCACCATCATGACGTCACAGTGCGCCACCCTGAGGCTTTCTCTGGGCTGAGCAGCGGGTCTAAGTATTCAGTCCTTCAAGCTCTAGACACACACTGAAGTTGGATTTTCCTATTTGCTTTTTTACTGATTCCCACGCGACAAGATTGGGATGAAGTGTAGATGTGCACTGGTGGACGATCCTTCAGAGGATGTGGCTTTAAAAGGGTTTTTCTGAGCTCTCCCCATAGGATGGCGTATTAAATACAGAGCGGAGCTGGCAGATTTACGACGGGAAAAAAAAAAAAAAATCCGTGCCCAAGAAGGGCTGAGCGTCACTCAGGTTCAACCCAAATGTGATCACGAGGAAATATCAGACCAAGCCCGACGGAGGGGCACTCTACAAACTGCCCCCAGCCCGGGTGAAGGTGACCTTGTCTGAGAACCTTCTTGAGAGGGGCAGTCAGCGCATGTGGAGCTCCTGCTGGAGTACCGCGGGCCCTGAGCCGGGGAGTGGCGTCCTTACAAGAGGAAATGGACAGGAAGGCCCACAGGGAGGAGGAGGCCACAGGACGGGCAGAGGCAGGGGCAGGAGGGGTGTGTCTCCTGGCCAAGGGTTGCTGGCAACGCCAGAAATGAAGAGAAAAGCCTAGACCCGTGTCCCCTCTGGCGCCTTCAGAGGGAGTGTGGCCCCACCGACGCCGCGACTTCAGACTCTGGCCTCCAGGACTATGAGAGAGGATGTTTCTGTCCCGGGGCCCTGAGGGGCAAGCGCACGCATTCTGTCCCAGTTATAAAGAGGGTGTAGACAACAGAGACTTACCGGGAAGAAGCGAGGTAGCCCAGCACGTGGGCCACCAGGAGCTGCCCGTGCGTCTGCTCCAGGCGGGCGCACAGCTGGTGCATGGCTTCCTCCGCCGTGGAGCCCAGGGGGGCCGGGATGGTGAAGGAGGCCCATTTCCGGGCCTCCTCGAAGGCCAGCCGCAGCCGCCCTGGGTGGCCACACTCTGGGAGGCTGGCCCAGACCAGCTCCCTCTGCTCCGGGCTCAGCGTCCTCCTCGAGGCTGCCAGCAGGGTCTGAATCATCTCTTGCCCTTGGTTTCCAGAGAGGGGTTTCACCTCCCAGAAGGCCTCTGCATCTGTCAGTGTCCGTCGCAGGGTGTCTAGAACCCCCTGCTGCCCCGAGCAGGCTGAGAGGATGAGGTGAACCCTCGGCGGGCATGTAGAGGGCAGCCAGGGGACCCTCCGGGCCCGGCAGATGGAATCCATGTCATCCATGGAGTCCAGCAGGATCACCAGGGACTCAAAGTTTCGGCAGGAGACAGTGTGGAGGAGGGTGTGGAAAAGCTGGACCACCCTGGCATGGGCCTCCAGGACCTGGGCCGGGGGCAGGGGCAGCCCGTAGGCCAGGCAGAGCTGGAAACAGAGGCTCGGGAGCAGGCCCCGGGCATCGGAGCTCATCTGTGACATCCCCAGAAGCCGCAGGACGGTCACCGTCTTGCGGTCAAGCAGTCCTGAAGTTTGCTCTGCCAGCTTGCACATCAGAGCTGTCTTCCCGATGCCTGGGGGTCCAAAAAGCACCAGGGGTGAGTGAGGCTGGCTGTCGCTCTGCCGGAGCCGCTTCCCTAGCTGGGCCAGGAGCTCCTGGCGCCCGCAAAAGGTCCGGGTGGCCTCGGCGCTCAGCGCCATGTGGTGGCGGATCTCCTGGTAGAGCCACGCCAGCTCCTGCCGGCTGGCCTCCAGCTCCCGGAGGTGCTCGAGGACCTGGTGGTTAGCCCTGGCCACAAACTGCTCCCCCAGCTCCTTCAGGTACCGAGCATGAGTCTTGTTTTTGGGGTTCACCAGGTCTCGGCTCCATGGCAGGTGGTGGGTCTTGAGGACTCCAGGTTGGGTGTCAGCAATGCGTCCCTTGAGGCCACCGAGAAGGTTCTGGGCATCCATGTCCAGGCAGCCATCTGCGAGCCGGTCCACCATCTTGAGGGCGCAGTCGTCCAGGATGTGCTTGTTGAGGTCTTGGATCTCTCTCAGGAAGACGGTCGCCCCCTGGTCTCCGTCCGTCAAGCTCAGCAGGCCCCGGTCTATCTCCCATTCGATGACTGTAAAAGTTGGGGAGGGGGATGGAAAAAGAGTGTTGTCATCACTGTGTGCTCAGCGACTGGAATGAAGACACTTGAAAGACATATTTGGGAGGTAGGGACCCTAGTTCTCCCACTTAATGTGTTCTGGAGTCACCTCGGCATAACCACAGCTGATATGCAAACAAATGCACTCAAGTGTGTTCCAATAAAACTTTATTAACAAAAACATGCAGTGGGCCGGATTTGGCCAGAGGACTACAGTTTGCCAGAGTCTCCTGGGGGTGGGAGGTGGTGCTCAAAAAACCCACACGGCTGGGCTCTGCCTCCAGGAGTTCTGATTCAGCAGGTGTGTGGGGGGCCCATGAGTTTGCATTTCCAAAAACTCCTCAGGTGATGCTGAGGCTTCTGGTCCAGGGACTGGGCCAAGAATAGCCCTGATTTAGCTATTATTAATCAAAGAGACCTTGGTATAGGCAGCACAGAGGTCGTATGTGAGAAGAAGCCCCATCATAAAACATACCATCAAATTCAAAAAGTTAAATACGGAGTTTCCATAGGAATTCCACTCTAGGTATGGACCCCAAAGAGCTGAAAACATAGGCAAACAGTTATGTGTGGACCCAAATTCACAGCAGTACAATCCATGGTAGCCCAGAGATGGAAACAACCCAACAGTCCCTCAAATGATGAGCGGATAAACACAATGTGATCTATTCCCTACGAGTGACTAGTACTCAGCCATAAAAAGGAAAGTAGCCTTGATTCATGCTACAGCATACATGAACCTTGGAAACATCGTGCTGAATGAAAGAAGCAAGACATAGGAGGCCCCACCCTCTCTGGTTCCATGTACATGAAACGTTTAGAACAGGCAAAGCCATAGAGACAGAATGCAGACTGGTAGTTGCGGGCGGCTGGGGGAAAGGGAGGGAGAGTGGCCGTTAATGAATCCAGAAATTCTCTGGGGGTGATGGAAAGGTTCTGGAACTAGATAGAGGTAGTGATTGCACAACATCATAAATGCATGAAATGCCACCGAAGCATTTATTTTAAAATGGTTAATTGCATGTCATGTGAATTTCACTTCAATTAAAAAAAAAATCCAGTGTTGTCGGTTTTGGGTGCCTCCGTCATCACACATTCCTTCAACAAACATTTACTGAGCCCCCACTTGTGCCAGTCTCTGCTCTCCATACTGGGGCATCTAGCAGTGAGAAAAATGCCCAAAGGTCCCTGTTGCCTTTGTGGAGTAGTTGTTCGGGTCTTAGTGAATAAATGGACAGACAGCAGAAGAGAGTATCTGCCTGTCCTGGGCAGAGTAGGGCAAGCAGGGCATTTGAGGCCACGGAAAGTTGCTTCGAAGGCATGGAGGCCAGGGAGAAAGGTTTTTGTTGTTGTTTTTTTTTTTTTTTTAAGATTTTATTTATTTATTTGACAGAGATCACAAGTGGGGAGAGAGGCAGGCAGAAGGCAGGGGAGGAAGCAGGCTCCCCACTGAGCAGAAAGCCTGACACGGGGCTCGATCCCAGGACTCTGGGATCATGACCTGAGCTGAAGGCAGAGGCTTTAACCCACTGAGCCACCCAGGCACTCCCAAGGAGAAAGTTTTTAATGAGCCCAGAGGCTGAGAGCAAAGATCAGCACACTTTTCTGCAAAAGGTCAGATAGTGAATATTTTAGGTGTGCCAGGTCAAATGGTCTCCGTTACAGCTTTTCAACTCTGCTGCTGTAGCATGGAAACAGCCATAGACAACATGCAAACTAATATGTGGAGTGTGTTCCAATAAAACTTTATTTATGAAAACAAGCGGTGGGCCGAATTTTGCCTTTGGGCCCTGGTGGGCTGACCCCTGTCCCAAAGCATGAAGCGGCTGCCCTGAGGACCTGTATTTTCCAGAGCAGACACTGATTTCTCCTTGGAGGCCACTGTTTTGAAATAGCAGCCAGACCTGAGGAGTTATTTTTTAAGCTGCCCTGGGCTCAGCAGAGGCTCCCAGGTCTCTGGAGCTGAGTGAGTCAGGCTCCCTCGGAGACAGGATTTGGTCTCAGAGCCAGAGATAAGGGCCACTGAAAAGCCTTCCTTGGAGTGACACCACACCCCTCTCAGGCCCTTGGATGGAAATCAGGGATAAAGGCAACTAAGAGTCCTGACTTGGGATCCTTCTAGAACACAGCTCGGCATTAATCAATGCAAGACCATCTACTCTGCCCCTGTGACCAAGGTCACAGGTCTAGGTGACCTTGGTCAAATCACTGCATCTCTCTGAGCCAGTTTACTCTCCCGTAACTTGGGTATCCTAGCTTAACCATTTTTTGTTTTGCTTTGTTTTCAAGATTTTATTTATTTGTCAGAGAGAAAGAGAGCACAAGCAAGGGGAGCAGCATGTAGAGGGAGAAGCAAGCTCCCTGCTGAGCAAAGAGCCCAGTGCTGGGACTTGATCCTAGAACCCCGGGATCATGACCCGACCCGAAGGCAGATGCCCAGCGGACTGAGACACCCAGGGTCCCTGTCCTAGTTTAACCTTGATGAGACAGCTGGCAGGATCTTCTATGAAACGGTGCTTGTGGAAAGCTGAGCTTGATATGCGGAAGGAACAAAGCCAATCTCCAAAGGTTGCAGACTGTGTGATCCCATTCTATAACATCATGAAATAATAAATTATAGGGATGGAAACGGATTACTGGTTGCCAGGAGCTGGGGACAGAAGGGAGGGCCGGGTGTGACCCTAAAAGGGTAGTGGGGGAGTGTCTTTGCAGTGAGGAAATAGCCCCATGTACGAACTGTGGCAGTTATCTGAAGCTACACAGGTGTGAAAATTGCACACATGCAAATGCAGGTTTGTAAAAGTGATGCTTTGTCTGGGGCGCCTGGGTGGCTCAGTCCGTTAAGCGTCTGCCTTTGGCTCAGGTCATAATCCCAGGGTCCTGGGGCCGAGTCCTGCATCAGGCTCCCTGTTCCTTGGAGAACCTGCTTCTCCCTCTGCCTTTCTTTCTCTCCCTCTTATGAATAAATTAATAAGATCTTTAAAAAAAAAAAGTGATACTTCGGTTGTCACAATGTCCACTTTTTGGTTGTACTATTGTACTTTAGTTTTGCAAGATGCTACCTTTGGGAGAAACCGGGTGAATGATACATGGAATTATGGAATTACTTTCTACCTTTTTTTTTTCCTTGCAACTTCCTGTGACTCTCTATTTCCAAATAAAATGGCTGAAAAGAAGAAAATTGAAAATCGGACCTGGAGATAGGCTCTGAAGACACTGTTGCTAGCATGGCTTTGTGCTTTCTGCTACTTTTACAAGTTTCTGTTTGTTCTTTCAAGTGGGAATTCTTTTTGTTTAAATCTTTTTATTTTGAGAGAAAGAGAGGGAAAGAGCACAGGAGATGGGCAGAGGGAGAGAGAGAGAGAGAATCTCAAGCAGTCTCTGTGTTGAGTGCAGAGCCTGCATAGGGCTCGATTTCAAGACCTTGAGATCATGACCTGAGCTGTAATCACAAGTCGGATGCTTAACTGACTGTGCCACCCAGGCGCTGCTCAGGTAGGAATTCTTAATGGGCTAAGTCTGATCGTATAGATCATGGCTGGGACTAGATCACAGGATAAGATCCCCACAGCAACTCCATGATGTACTACCTCGGACTGGTTCCATTTTACACATGAGGAAACTGAGGTTCTGAACCTGCCAGAAGTCAGTACAGCCAGGAAAGGGCAAGACTGACCAGCAAGTCCAGGTCCATCCCAAAGCACAGACCCCAGACGCTGACTCCAGTCCCAATGGCAGATATCGCCGTGAAAGCAATTAGCACAAGTCACAGAGCAAGATGTAACAACGTGGTAAGCACTTAATAAATGGGAGCCATTAACATTATTAGTCAGATAGACCCTGTATTCAAAATTGATATGTCACTCGTCGTCTTAACCAAAGTACTGGGTTAGCCTCTCCTGGGATGTCAGGTGGGCATCAGGTAACCCTGATGTGATGGGATACGGAAGGAACTTCACCTCCACGGTCTTCCTCCCGAAACGTACAGCCCCCTCCAAGCATGAGGGGAGAAAACACCAGACAAGCCCAGACTGAGGGACATTCTGCAAAGGTTGTGGCCAGCGCTCCTCAAAATGGTCAAAGTCATGAAAAACAGGGAAAGGTTGAGAAACTGTCACAGTGGAACCCGAGATGTGACAACTAAGCTTGTGTGAGAACCTGGAAGGGATCCTGGGGCAGAAAAACATTAACGGGAAAACCCATGGACTCTCAGTAAAGGCTGGAGTCTAGTTACTCGTCATGGGCTGATGTTAATTTCTTACTTCCGGCAAATGCACTGTGGTCACATAGGATGTTAATTTCTCTGTGTGAAGAACATACAGAGACTCTGTACTTTGTGCAAATCTAAAATTAGCCTCAAATAAAAAGCTGATTTTAAAAATTGATATGTCATGACTAGAATTAATATATAATAGATAATAATCAACATATTTTAGTACAATTAAAATCCTATTGGCATAAATTACTACATTCCATATCTTGAAACACATCAATGTGTTTAGTATGTTCATAATATAAATCCATATATTTAATATGTGGACCAAATAAGTTCATGTTTTTAATATCTTTGGTAAGAGAAATTCATATGTTATAGTTTTGGTGCTATAAATGGGCATATCTGATACTACCAAACCCGTGAGTGATCATGATCTGTTTCTTGCTGGCAGGAAGCAGTGGGGAAATGGCTTGACAACATTGCCATTTTTTTTTTAAAGATTGATTCATTGATTTTAGAAAGAGAGAGAGAGAGAACATGAGCTGGCGGAGGGACAGAGGGAGAAAAGCAGGCTCCACGCTCAGCACGTAGCCCGACACGGGGTTTGATCTCAACACCTCGTGATCATGACCCCAGCTGAAACCAAGAGTCGGACCGGCTGAGCCATCCAGGCACCCTGGAAACATTGCATTTTTAGAAAAATCTTTCTGGTAGCCAGTGTGGGGGATTGAAGAACCAGAGGTTGAGGCTAGAGGTGGGAGGTAAGAGGCCAGATGGGAGCTGGGTGATGGACTCTGGTCAAATCCCCATTCCCCACCTCAGGTGAAGGAGACCCCTTCTTGTGCCTCAGTTTCCACCTCTGAGGCAGGGGCAGGGAGGCTGGAGGACTCAATGTCCCCAGCAGGGGCTGGCTCCCGGGCTGAACATAAGGTGACCCCTGTTCCAGTTTTTCCTGGACTATCTGGGTTTAACCCTAAAAGTCCCAGACAAACCAGGATAGTGGTCATCTTAGAAGCCTTCCCCCAGGGCCAGGAGTCTCCCAGGGAGAAGAGGAGAGGGAGCTGGAGGGGGAGAGAAAAGGAGGGTCCTACGAGACAGACAATTAACCGGGACATGGCTGAACTCTGGGATCAGGACAATACCCTCGTGCAGAACCAGGGACCCAGGAGCTGGGCTGGGCTAGCATTTACAGAAGGGCAGGCTATGGCATTTGGACAGTATGCGATGTGGGTATTCGAATGCTTGGCGTTTCCTGTGGACCCTGAGGGGGGTCCCGGCAGCCTCACCTGACCAGTGGTAGCGGACCCACTGCTCCTGGGTGATGAGGCCCAGCCTCCCAGCCTCCTGGGCTCCAGAGCGCAGCACAGAGGTCAGTGTGGCCTCTTCGGGCCCACGGGCCTCTGTGGCGCCTAGCGCCTGCAGCAGGTAGGTGGGCGGCACTGAGTTCTCGTCCCTCCGGAAGCGTCGAGCCACCAGCTCCAAGTCCCGTGGCCTGGAGGTCAGCTGGGTTCTCAGAGCTTCCCACTCCTTCTCCTCGATCAGCGTGGGGACTGGACAGGGGCCGTACTGGTCACCTAAGAGGGCCTGGCAGAGAGAGGGGGCACAGGTTCAAATCTTGGCTTGGGTGCTTAGCTCTATGACCCTCAGTGAGAGGTCCTGAGCCCCCAACATGCCACGTTGATGGGTACATTAAGAAGTTCAGGCTAGAGCCTCAGAGCACCTGCGTGTGAAGGTCCCTGAGAGCAAGGGACATCGGACAGGTGCATTTTGAATCTGATCATACCTAAGCATCAAGGAATCTTTTGCTGGGAAAACCCTTCATGGAAACCAAATGATGGGCCCCAAAGATAGCCAACCCTAATCCCTGGCCTCTGTGAACATACCTTATATGGAAAAGGGTTGTGATGGTTATTTTTAGGTGTCAGTTTCCCTGGGATGAGGGAAGCCCAGATCGCTGGTTGAGTATGCTTTCTGAATGCGCCTATGACAGTGTCTCTGGAGTGAGGCGGACGGCCCTCCCCGAGGCAGGGGACACCATCCAATCCCCAAAAGGACCCAAAAAACCAAACCCAAACCAAACCAAACCAAAATGAAAGTGAGGAACGATGAATTCCCTCTCTCTGCTTGAGCTGAGACATACGTGGTCACCCGCGCTTGGCCATCAGCGCTCTGGTTCTCGGTATTTGGGACTCAGGTCAGGACTTGCATCTCCAGTCCCCCGATTATCAGGCCCTATAACTGAATGACACCTGCATTTTGGGTTCTCCAGCTTATAGACAGAAGATGGTGGAACTTCTTGGCCTCCATTAACGATGTGAGCCAATTCCTGTCACAAATCTCCTCTTATGTCTCTCTATAGATCCTCTCAGTTTTCTCTGAAGAACCATGACTAGCACCAAGGTCTTTGCAGATGTGTTTAAGTGAAGAATTTTGAGCTGGGGAGATTATTTTGTATTATTGGAACCCTAAATGCAACCCCAAGGTTCCTTAACAAGAGAAGGGCAGAGGAAGAGAAAAGCTACAGTTTCTCATATGTAGGCACTGGCTTGTCTCAGAAATAAAGCCACGGCAAGAGCTAAGGCCTCCATTGGCCCACCTCAAATCTCATGCTATGATGTGGTCCCCGGGGGCAGGTAGGTCTCAAAGATACAGGGTGGACCCTGCTTTTATTTAGATTTAAGGACTGAGCTGAAGAATAAGACATGAGAAAAGATGCACCGGTCAGAGTGCTTTTCAGACAGAGGGGACAGCACATGCAAAGGTCCTGTGGCAGGAAGTGATTCCAAAGAGCTAGAGCAGGAAAGCAGGGTGAGGGAGGGGCTTGAAGAGGGGGCAGTGGTGAAACATAAAGCCATCCCTGTGTTCGCTTTGGCAGCACATATACTAAAATTGGAACAAAACAGAAGGTCATCCCCGTGGGCAAGATTTTGGGGGACTGGGGGTGATAAGGTCATAAGTATTGTTTTTTTTTTTTTTTTTTTTTTTTTAAGATTCTAGTCTTAATGCTAAGAACCTAGGAGGCTGTCTCTCTGCCCCAACAGAAGATACAAACTAGAATGCTAGAGAATTAGGCTAGAGGAGGTCTAGGACCCCGAGCCTGACATCTTGAGTTTCATCATAAAATGGAAGTAATCACCCTTCCCCTCTTCACTGGCTTGTAGCAGAATATTCTAGGGGTGTGCACTGAGGAAACCTGGATGCACGGAGCCTGTGATGATGGAAGGTTGAACACGAGGCCACTCTCTGGGGGCCTTTCTCAGAGCGTCGGTCTTGGCGCAGTGAGGGAAGTTAGAGAAACCTGCCGACCACAAACCACAGATCTTAGGAGGGAGACAAGGTGGAAAGTGTTCCTGCCTGAGGCACCAGAGCAAGAAGAGAAGAGCTTGAAAGAAAAAGGTCAGGAGCCATCAGGAGCAACTCTCTGGAGACGTTGGAGATGCAGGGGACCCAGGAGAGCCAGAACCTCTAAAGGAAGTCCCTGGGGAGCCGTCCTCTGCTACTCATGCTGCCTAATGACTTATTTACCAGAGAGACGCCTCTCCAAGGGCTGCAGCACAGCTCTGATCTCCACGGGAAGACCCTCCACTCGGAGCCACTGAAGGAGAAGGATGCCGTGACCATCGGGGGACAGAGGGGAGATGCCTGGTTCAAGAACAAAGCAGGAAGCTGGTAGAGGTCAGCCGCAGCCCAAGGAGCCCTTCTGGAAGGACAAGCAAGGTCCCTGGGCCAGTCGGGCCTGGGGGAAGCTCAGAGATCATCATCCTGTCCCCCATGCCACCTGGAAGCTGCGTTGTGCTTTTCACTGCCTGCAATTTGGGTTGCAAAATCGAATTCCTCCTGGAGTTCCTTCCTTCCCCATCGTCCATTTTTCTTTAGAAAATTTCTTTTCTTCCTTTTTTTTTTTTTTTAAACTACAAAATGATCAATCGTCGGGCTCATTTGGAAAACTAAATTGGAAGGTTGGGTGGGTAAGGGAATGCACGAAGGAGATACATAAGGAGGAGGGGAGAGCCCTCCAAACCCTGGGATGCCTTTGAAAGCAATAATAATTGAGGCAGAGGGGTTCAAAAGGCACCAACTTCCAGTTATGAGATAGACAAGGACTAGGGATGTAATGTACCACACGAGGACCACAGTGGACGCCACTGCACGCGTATTTGAAATCTCCTGAGAGTTCTCATCACAAGGAAAAAACCCATCTTTTCCTTTCTCTCTCTCTCTCTCTCTCTCTTTTTTTTTTTTTTGTATCTATAGGAGATGATGGATATTAACTAAACTTACTGTGGTTGTCCTTTCATAACCCAAGTCAGTCGAATCATTAACATTGCTCGTCGGAAACTTAACACGTTGCTGGGTGGCAAAAACATCTCCGTAAAACTGGGAGAAGAAAAAAAAAAAAAAAGCGATGCCAACAGACAAAGAAAAGCGTAGAGCAAAAGACTGAAAAAGGAAGCTTGAGTCTATCGATCGAACTTCACACATAATAAAGAAAGCTTCTCACACATGTTGGTACTTAGTTTCTTCAGGGGCGTCTTATCTCTAAGGTCGCACTAGAACCTTCGGCAGCGCCAAAAGGGTGCCCATCTGTGTCGTCCAATGTGGTGGCCAGTTGCCACATGGGGTTACGAAGCCATTGCGACATGGCTGGTGGGACTGAGGAACTTAAGTCTGAATCCTACTTGATCTTCATTTATCTACATCTAAATTTGCCTCGTGTGCTTTGTGGCTTAGCCAAGGCAATTCAGAAGCCAAGCAGCCCTCACATACTTCTTTTTATTTCCCTAGAAAGCAGCTTTTATAATGGGGATCACTCCTACACTCTCCTTTGTCTCCTGGAGAGGTTCCGGGGGTAGTTTTCTTTTTATTCAGAACTCCTCAAAGCTTCTTTGTGACTAAGGTGTTTTGGGCAAAGATACTTTCCTAACTTTTCCCCTCTATACATTTTTAGGACAGAGGTCAGCAAACTTTTCCTGGGAAAGGTCAGATAACCAATCTTTCCAGCTTTGCAGACCAGGTAGCTTCTGCCACAACTACTCGGGTCTCTGCGTCTAGCTGGAAAGCAGCCGTGGATGATATGTGAATGAAGGAGTGTGGTTGAGTGCCAACTAGCTTATTTACAAAAACAGGCAATGGGCCAGATTTGCCCCAAAGGCTGTAGTTTGCTGACCCCTGCTCAAGGGTTTATGAGCTTGAATGTCATAGTTCTTGGATGTATCTGGAACTTGTGGTGGAGTCAATCAGGACAGTGGAATAGCATTTGCCGATTGTAGCTCAAACCACTAATTGTGGGCTGGGAGGTGTTTTGGGGATGGAGAGGGTGCTGTTGGGGTGGGAAGAGAGAATGCTCTGGAACATGGAAAAACTGGTCCCACCTAGTGTCGGAGGAAGTTTGCCCTGACACAGGCTCTAGACAATGCTACAGAGGTTGCTCTCGACAGTATGAAGCAAATGGAAGAAAAGAATTCCCAACATCCCTATGCTTTTCCAGGATCCCCAAATTCCACACACATGAACTGGATGAGGTGGGAAAGCTAGGAGGGTGGGGTAGGTCCAAAGCAAATTCTAAGATTCCCTTGGGCTTCTACCCCCTGCCCTCCCACTTACTGGTTGCTCCCACTTGACTGTTAATGTCTGGATCCCAGGTAGCTCGGTGGAAAATGAGTACTGTGATCGATTAGCAATGTCTGCCATGGGCAGGCAAGGGAGATTAGGTACTATAGCAGAAATGCCACCCACATCCCTCCACTGATGGGTCTGGCTAGTGGGTAGGAGCCATGTATCGGGGCGGGAATGAGAAGTAAGCACCAATCCATTGCTCCCAAGAGACTCACGACAAAGGCAGGCCCTATGGATGTTTTCCGACACCGGTCGAGCTCCTCCAAGCAGAGTTCTGTGGTCATGTGGTCAGTGGCCTCCGAGCTCCGAATACCCCACCTCAGATCAACAACCTGAAGATTATAAGCGTGGGTATGTCAGGGAGGTGGCAGAATGGGTGATTTTTTTCAGTTCCCTTTGACAAAGGCATAAAGTTTCTTTCAGTAATTTTTTTAAAAAGATTTTATTTATTTATTTGACAGACAGAGATCACAAGTAGGCAGAGAGGCAGGCAGAGAGAGAGGGGGGTGGGAAGCAGGCTCCCTGGTGAGCAGAGAGCCCGCTGCAAGGCTCGATTCCAGGACCCTGGGATCATGACCTGAGCTGAAGGCAGAGGCTTTAACCCACTGAGCCACCCAGGTGCCTGCCCCTCTTTCAGTAATTTTTGACAGTCTCTCCCCAAAGGGGGGCTGTCCAAATTGAAAGAACTAGAATAAAGCCCATAACCCTGGGGTCATCACAAGAAAAACCACGAAAAACATCAGACAGACCCAGATGGGAGGCAATCCTGCAGGATGGCCAGTCAGCCCTCTCCGAGACTGCCAAGGTCATGAGCAACAAGAAAAGACTGTCTCAGCCCACAGGGAACCCCGCAGCATCCCCTGAGCCCCGCTGGGTCCTGGACCACAGAAAGGACACAAAAGGAAGAATGGTGACATCTGAATGAGGCTGGTTCACAGCATCGTACCGATGTCCATTTCTTTTTCTTTTTTTAGATTTATTTAATTTATTTATTTGTGAGAGAGAGAGCGCGTAAGCAGGGGGAGCAGCGGGAAGAGCAGGCAAAGGGAGACACAGACTCCCCACTGAGCAGGGAGCCCGATGTGGGACTCAATCCCAGGACCCTGGGATCACAATCTGAGCTGAAGGCAGACGCCCAATGGACTGAGCCACCCAGGCACCCCCATTTCTTAGTTATGACAAATGTGGCCGATGATGTAAGATGTTCACAATAGGGGGAAAACTGGGTGCAGAACATATGGGAACTCTGGACCGCAGGCTACCTTCCGGTAAGTCTAAATCCGAAATAAAAAGTTAACTTTAAAACAACGTATTAAAAAAACGTTGAAAGAACTTGGCCATATTCAAACTGTTCCTTTCTAAGGGAGGACATGTCCACACTTGTTCTCAGAGCTTTCTTTGCAAAGGAGGGCATTTCGTTTGGCCCAAATCAGACTTGGCAGCGTCTCCCTGGCAACCGCACACTGGTGGTCACTTTCGCCTGCTTGCCTGAGCGCCCCCCACCAACACCCCCAGCAGAACGGCTCAGTTCAGGTAGCAAAGCTCGCGGAAAGCTGGGATAGGGAAGCAGGGAAAGGGAACTCAGAATGTCCCTTTCCTCCCTACATTCTTTTACCTAGAGGGAAAGACCCAGAAATTCCTAAGGAACTGGAACATGGTGATAGCAGCACCCTACTACTGAATGTGGCTGAATGGAGAGCGAGAGAGGGTCAGCACGGGGCTCGGGCCAGAGCCTTGGGCTCTGCGGGCCACCGCCTCCCATCTGTGCATTGAGGATGTTTATGCTGTTTGTCGCATAGCACCTGTGTGGACGTCAAAGGCACGAGCCTCGGTTCTCATATTTTCCTTTTCGGTGCCTCTGCCATTGAGCTGTGTCTCACGATCGATGGCCGGCAGAGTCGGCTTCCCAGCACTGCTTCTTTCTCAGTAATACAGAAACTACGGTGGGTATAATCAAGGGGCCTTTGATGGCGTGGCTTGCTGTCCTACAGGTCAAGGAGTCAGGGTCAACTGAAGCCAATGCTCCAAAGACGCTTTATTGGTTTCCGCATCAAAACGGGCAGGGGGCAACGCCCCACCTCCAGATTGGTGGGAGAGCAATGGGGGCCTCTGTCTGGGGACCGCGGTGACTGTGCCTGGCAGGTACACCACTAGCGCTCCTGAAAAAGGCACATCGCACTTCCGTGTTCACCCCAAACACCCCCCAGTCCTCTTAGACTCCCCTGGAAACTGTCCCAGCGCGGGGAGAGCCAGGAGAGCAGGACAAACCAACAATGAAAGTCAGTTCAGTGGCGTGCCCAAGGCGTGGGGTCCGATGGTGGCCACTCCTAGAGCTCCCACACCTCCCGGGCTCCCCACAGTGCCAGTGCCTGCTATCCCTCCCCCTGCCTTTTTAGAGGACCTTCATCTCCATGCTGCATGGCCAGTGCAGAGCCTCTCTGAGCTAAGTAAGGGTCCCATGTGACAACGTGGGTGGCCCGCCCTCGTCCCCTAATTTCAGGGCAGGGGACGCTGAGGCAGGGAGGAAGCTATTACCTCGAACATCAGCCCGTGCTTTTGGCAGAAGGTTTGCACTTCGGGGAAGGCCGTGCTCTGCAGAGCTTCTCTCTCCGCGTCCATATCTGCAAGGAACAGCACAGAGCGTGTGAGCTGAGAGATCCCAGAACCCTTTCTTGCCCTCACAGCTCTGTTTTTGGCCTCACTTGTCTCCACTATGAGACAAATGAAAAGATACAAACCCTGCGGGCCCTGCGGGGCAAATGAAAAGATACAAAAACCACGAGGTAAACCAGAGAGGGACTTTCCTGGTGTTAGTACTAAAAATCCCACATCCCAGGAAACCCCTCAGTCCCAGCTAGCCCAGATGGTTGGTCAGTCTAGCTTAGGGTTGCCAGATAAAGTAGGGGATGCCCAGCTGAATTCTCGCTTCAGATCCTCGATGAAAGACTTGATAGCATAAGTATATCCCGTTCCATGTCCTATTTTGGACAAGTGTGCAGATTTGATCAGCCCAGCTCAATCTGCATTTCAGATAAAGGACAACTCATCTGTTAGCATAAGTATATCCCATGTCGTGAACTATTTGGGAATTACTTATACTAAAGGATTATTCATTGTTGATCTGAAATGCAAATTTAACGGTGTCTTGGTTTTTGCTGTTTTTTTTTTTTTTTTCCTTTTGCTAATTCTTGCAGCCCTACCTGGGGTAAACCTGGATTCTAAGACCTTTTGCACCACTGACTTCACTTTGTGGCCCAGTGCCAAGTGTTAGGCTATGCTCAGTTCCCCCCCCCCCTTTGTAATTGGGGATGATGCTTCTACTTTGCATGGCTGCAAGCTCCCCACAGTCAAACACCTCTGCTTGTCTTGGTCATGGCTAAATTCTTAGCACTCAACACAGTTGCTTAGAAGTGTTAGTTGGGGACAAGTAAAAGCACGTAGATAGACGTGGAAGAAATGTTCGTCTTCTCCCCCTGCTCAGGGGGAGGGCGTCGGAGGGTACAGGAAAGGATTCCTAAAGCTGTTGGCACAAAGAAGCCATCCAGGCTCTGGGATAGGAGCTGATCAGGCTTCCAGTCTTGGCTGGGCCTCCTCCCCCCGCCCCTCGCATGCCTGTCTAACGCATTCCGCGGGTTATTCACATCCGTTCATAAAGTGTCTGTTAGGAAGTTGCTTTATGCTCAGGACCTTGCTTAACCATCAGGGGCAGGAATTTTGTGAATTCACGTAGCCACTACGAGCAATTGAATCATCGGAACTGAACAACAGAAAAGGCGGAGATGGCAAATAAGCAGAGTGCATCACTTCCTCATTATTTCGTGGTATTTGGCTGTGCGCTCTGTTCTGGAGTTTGGTCCGAGCTGCTGACGTTGGATCAGGGCAGTATTCGTCAAGGTGGGACTGCCATACGTCTCTGCCTGCCTCCTTGTTTGGAAAAGTCTTATCGGCAGCTCGAAATGGACCCTGGCGGAAGGATTTACACCAGGGAAATTGGCAGATGGTACAAACCAGGTATTTTGGTGTTTTTCGTTTTGTATTGTTTAAATTTGAGGGGAACAGGTTAGTAGATGTCTGCTAGCACACTGCCATGCTTAGTCCTTGCCTCACAGGGCTGGCCACCTGCTCGGAGGAGCCAGACATTAGACACACATCCATGACTATCGGTTACGGGGCCCAGGATTTCAAGGGTCCCACAATCTGCTGCAGCCCAGGGTGACTACAGCAGGATCCTGAGGGGAGAACCCTATGAGATGGGAGATGAAGAGGTTGGGGTCATGCAAAGCCTGGAGTCTGGGGGCAGGGGTGGGAGAATGGCTCTCACACTCTTTAAACCTGGTATGTGGTTCCTTCATCCTAAATATTAGTTGCAATATGATCTGTCCCCTCATAGCAATTCTGTCAAGTCAGGCTCTCAGCCTGGCTTATTGAAGAGGACACAGAGGGTCTAGGAGGCTCCCCTTCACCAGTTCCCATGTGGGTCACTGGCCAGGCTGCATTCTTATCCAGGTCTCCTAGAGGACCCTCTGAGCCATGCGCTGGCCACCTGGCCCCTCCCCCGAGAGTACCTGCTGACTCGTCACCCCCCAGCCCTGCCCTGCCCCTTACCCGAGACTGTGGAGCTGATGAAGATGGCCACGCTGCTGGGCAGAGGCGCTGGGAGGGGGCCTGCCTGACCCTGGAGAAGCCGCCGGCGGGTGCCCGGGCTGAGGGGGCCCACACTCATGCTGCCTGTCCAGCTGGATGATACTTCCCCAGGATAGGGCCTGGGACTCAGAGACCTCAGGCCAGAGGCCAGGGGGCCTTCCTGGGAAGGCAGCCAGACTGGGCGATCTGGAGTGGGGTGTCCATCTTATCCCCTCCGTGCCTGAGAGTCCCCGCCACCTCCAGCGCCCCTGGGGAGCTGAAGCAGCTGCTCCCCGCTGTTCTGCTCGGTCTGTGAGCACTCACGGGGGGACATTGGACAGCCGCCTCCCAGCCGAGGCCCCTGGATGTTGGTTCCTCCAGGCACTGGAGACTTTTGCCCCTCAACCAGCCAGCTCCTCACCCCAAGAGCTCAGCAGTCGCTACGGCAACTACCGTTTCCTGGAGCCCAGCGTTGGGGCCTGGGGACCAGCCAGCCTCTGGAACACCTAGGTCCCCTGGGGATCTCTGAAAGTTGAGCCCGGGCCCAGGTGTGCGGAGGGAAGCTATCAGATGCTGGGAGTCGTGCCCATCCTGGTGGGGCGGGGCGGGCCAGAAGGGCAAACACTTAGCAGAAACCCCACTTCTGGCTGTGCTCACTGTCCCCTCCAAAGGTGGTCCAGGCGCTGGGCATCCTATTCTCAACAGGGGAATATTCTTCTTCTTAGGGGACACTTGCAACGTCTGGGGACATTTTGGTTGTCACGACATCAGGGAAGGAGAGCTGCTGGCGTCCAGTGGGTAGAGCCCGTGCACGCTGCTCAGCCCCCTACCATGCACAGGATGGCCCCACCAGAGAGGATTATCTGTCCCCAAATGTCAGCAGTGCCGAGAAACGGAGAAACCAGCTTTCAATCAACTCTAGCCAGATCTCCTTGCCTGCGTGAGGCGTGGAGCCTGAGGCCAACTCTCTTGGATGAGAAGGGAGATTAGCAGATCTCCAGGGGCAGTTGGGGACCTACCCACATCAAACTGAGACGGGCTCTTTGAAATAATCCCCAAACACTGCTTGTGACAACACGAAGAGACCTGGAGGGCATTCTGCTAGGTGAAATAGGCAGGACGGAGAAAGACAAAATTACTGACAGATCTCACTGGTATGCGGAATCAAAAAAAAAAAAAAAAAAAAAAAGGTCATCGAAACAGAAAGTAGAGTGATGGTTGCAGGGGAAAGGGTGTGGGGAGATGGGGAGATGTCAGTCGAAGGTCACCAACTTGCAGTTAAAAGGTGAATAGGACCGACCTAGGAATCTAACACACAGCGTGGGGGTCACAGTTAATAATACCATATTATACGCTTGAGAGTCACTAACAGCATAGATCTCCAAGCTTCTCGCCATGAGAAAGAAATAGAAATGAGGTGTGTTTTGGAAGTGTTCACTAATGCACTGCAGTAATCACAGAGTGAGATAGAAGTGCATCAGATCAGTATTTTGGATACCTTAAACTCACACATACCCGATCATCTGTCAATAAAGCCAGGGAAGAGAAATGAACCCAAACCAGGGCCTCTATGGCCAGGAAATTTTTAAGGTCTCATTATTTGAACTTACTGAAAATACCCAGGTGATCTGAGTTCTGCCCACTCACCTCTCCGTAGTAACGAACCGCAGGAGAAAGAAAGTGTACCTGGGTGTCCACGGGCCTGGTCGGGATGCCATCACTGTCCATCCCTGTCCTGGGGGTCTTAAGCAAGTGACCTCTCTCCGGGGACATCAGCCGTATCGCCTGTGAGTTGGGAGTGAGAACCGCTCAAAGATGGGCTAGGACCAGGAGAGAAAGGCAGTCCCCTCGGGATCCACACATAGGAAGCACGACGGGCCTGAAAGCCAGAATGAATTCCAAACATGCCCGCGATGACCCCCGTGTGAACGAGGCCTTTGGGAATTGGGATGCCAAGTCCTCGCTTTACATACAGGCCCTTGAGAAATGGTCGTATCAGTTCAACCAAACGGCTTGAGCTTTTTTATACCTTTCCTTCTCTGCCTCAACTTCCCTTCCCTGCTTCGTCCACCCAGGAAAAGAGTCTGCTTTTCAGGACCTCCCCGACCACGTGCTCTGATTCAAAGATTCATTAGAAGGACTCACGGAATTCGGGAAAGCTGTTCTCATGGAGATGGTTCGTTATAGTACAAGGACACAGGTGAAGGGTGGCCAAGGAGAGAGGCGTGCAGGGCTGAGTCCTGGAGACACAGGGCTTGGGGCTCTAGTTGTCTCCTCCCAGCAGAGTTGTGTGAGCAGCACTAGATTCTCAGTGTGTGACAACAGGCTCAGAGGATGGTCAAGCAGGGAAGCTCCCGGTGTCTTGGTGTGTCCAGGTTTTTCCTGGGCATTAAGCACACAGACACGGCTGACTTTAGAGTCTAGGCCCCCGGAGCCCGTCCGGAGAGGATTCCACGAGGCCCAAGGTCCCCACCATAAATCACATCGTTAGTGTAGACTCTCGGGTATATTCCGAGGCCCCCAGGTAAACAAACACACTCCGATCAGGCAAGACATTCCAAAAGGGCACATGCTAGGAGCCAGTCAAGGGCCAAACCTTTTTGAAGCAGAGTGTGGACCACCCAGGCTGCTGAGTGAACCTTGCCTGCACAGACCAGAAAAATATTGTAATATCACTGCCTGTCACCATTTTACAGATGAGGAAAACTGAGGATCATGGTGAGAACTTTTTCACTAGCTTGGAAGGGCAGGTTCTGGGAGTGAGTGCTGCTCTGGCCCCTTCTCCTCCAGGGGCACCCCCTCCCCCCAAGCCAGACTGACCATCCAGACACCTTTCCCTGATCCACCCAGACCCTCTGATTAAGCTACACCCCGCTGACCTCACCTAAGCCCCAATTCTTGACTCCTTGGAAAATCTAGGCCTTTTCCCATCACCTCACCAAACTTCTGACCTTGAATTTGCCTCCTGCCAAATCTCTGCTTCTTCCTCCATTTGTTAGAGGTCCCAGTAGGCCCCTTGAACCCTACCCCACTCCAGTACATGGCCATGTTCCCTTGCTCACAGGAGGATCGGAAGGTTTTGACCTTGACCCTCACACTAGGCTTTCTTTCCAACCATGTAGCCCGGACTTTTCCAATCTCAGCACTACTGGCGTCTGGGGCCAGATCATTCTTCGCAGTGGGGGCCATTCTGTGCAGTGTATGACTACTGAGGAACATTCTGGCCTTGACTTGCCGGACGTCAGTAGCAGGGTTCCCCACCTCTCGCCAAAGCTGGAACAGTCAGACATATCTTCCAACATTGCCAGTGTCTGCTAAAGGGCACAGTCATACCTGGTTGTGAACCCCCAGCCCGAGAAAACCAGCTTCTTGTAGCCTCAGGGCCTTAGGCTGACCTGAACTCCCCATCCTGAACCCTTTCCTGCCATCCACACCTTGTCTTAAATGCCATTTCCTAGGAGGCTGTCTCTGACCCTCCCATTGCTCGATGACCAACCCCACCCCAAGTCACTCCTGATGCCATCACCCTGTTTTAATTCTCTGCATGGTACTCACCACCAGCTGATATGTTTCTTCTTGTTTCTTTATTGCTTGTCTTTCCACAAGGACATGAGTCCCATGAGTACAAGGACTTTGTCCGCCAAGGTCGGCGTGCTCGGCACATAGTAGGTGCTCACTCAATGCTGTTCCCACCAATGGGCTCATCCACAACCGTCCATCTTTCCTGGCTCCTACTTGTCACTGCAGGCAACTGAGCAAGACTGCATTTCCCCTAGGAAGGATGGAGGCTCCTTGCAGGGCCCGCCTTCTGGTGTTTCTTGGGGGCTCCAGCCTCCCTCTCACTCTCGCCTGTGGTGGAAGGGCCAACTTCAAATCTTCTGGAGAAGTATGCTGGAGAAGAAAGTTTTCTGGTCGCACCAATGCCCGGAAGCCAGGCCCCCAGCAATCCTAGAAACTTTTGTCTTAGGTACTTCCCAGGTCTCTCTGTGCCAATTCACCCAGCAACTGGGATAATGAGAGAAATTGTGTGGCTCTCGGGCCCTGGCTTAGCTGGGCACTTAGCCAGACTCGATGGTTAACCGTTGGGTGCCGGGCTAAGACACTCGTCACAGAGGAGGCCGTGTGTTAAGCGTCCATCAGGTGCCAGCTGGTTGGCATCCTGTGTGGGCAGTGGGCCTAAGAGGCAGACATTATCATCCTGTCCCACGGATGAAAAAAAATGAGGTCCAAAGAGACGAGGCCTCTCGCCCTGGCCACTTGACCTCTCTGGGCTTAATTTTCTTCACGAGCTCCTGAGTTGGCAAGACAACGAAATTCATTCATGCAGTTGAGCCTAATGCTGTGCCTGGGGCATGTGAAGGACCCATGAATTGTGGGTCATGATCAATTACTACAACTTCCAGGCTCACCCAACACTCAGGAATCAGAGTGTCCAATGTCGATGTCCCCGCAAGCGTTAAATGAAATCTAAGTTTCTAGAGCAGGGTTTCCCAGGCTCAGCACGGTTAATATATGAGGCCAGAGCACTCTTTGTGGTGGAGTGTGCACAGTGGAGGAGGTCCTCGAAAACACGTGACTGCAGATTTGACCCACCAGCTGGACCCGGGCAGTGAGAGGCTCTTCCTCCCCCTCCCCTGTCCTTGGAGTGTTGGCTCCACTGGCCTTCCCCGTGCTAGATGCTCCCCAAGGACACAGCCTTGAGATAGTGATGTGGTGTTAAGACCATCTGGATGGTATATGAGCCTGAAGCCAGTGGAGGTCTCTATGTAAAGGTTAAGATTCTGGTTGGTAGTTGTGGAGATCTGCTTGTCCACTAGACAAGCCTGGTAGGTAAGTTCCCTTGCTTATCAAACCTGCCACCTACCCTTCTGAAATGGCCTGAATTTCTTTGGTCTTGCCCTCTCTTCCCACGATGGGGGCTGGTTCCAGATTAAAAGGGAGGGTTGGTAGGCAAAGGTAGCTGAGGCGGTAGCAAAGCTTCCACAGTGCGCTCAGAGTAGGCTGCTGAGAATCACCCCCCACCCTGGTCTCTGCCAATTAGATGCCAGTGGCAACCAAAAATGTCTCCTGACATTGTCATGTGTCCCCTGAAGCTCAGAATCCCCACCTCCACTTTCTGGTTGAGAACCATGGCTCTTTAATGTTACTCTATTCCCGTGACCATCATCATGTCATTCTATGATGAGGAGCTCTTAGCTTCAGGTGCTAATGTAACATACCGTCTCTGATTCTTCCTCTGACCTGGGAGAGCTTCCTTGGGCCACCCTGGTTTACCCATGATGAAAATAAGCTTCAGAAGGGGGGGCACCTGGGTGACTCAGTCGATTAAGCATCTGCCTTAGGCTCCGGTCACGATCCCAGGGTCCTGGGATTGAGCCAGCATTGGGCTCCTTGCTCAGCGGGGAGCCTGCTTCTCCCTCTCCCTCTGCCTACTTGTGCTCTCTGTCTCTCATGAATAAATAAATAAAATCTTAAAAAAAAAAAAAAAGCTTCAACGGGGCACCTGGTGGGCTCAGTCAGTAGGGAAGGTGATGCTTGATCTCGGGGTTGTGAGCTCAAGTCTCATGTTGGGTGCAGAGATGACTTAAAAATTAAAAAAAAAAGGAAGAAAGAGAATATGCCTCAGAGAAGTTTAGCAATTTGCCCAAGTTCCCTTGGCAAGGGAATGATGGCGCTGACCTTCAAAACCCAACATTTGTGAACTATATAGGAATCTGTAGGGATTAGGGAATTCTTGGCAAAGTTTTTAAAGTACGATGATATCATTGTAAGGTTTGTTTTTTTTAAGTGTCTTTATCTTTCAGAGATGCATAATAAAATATTTACAGAATAAGATTTCTAGAATGACTGGGATTTGCTTTGGAGTAATAATCCCAGACGGCAAGATGGATGGGGTGAGGTTGGCCAGGGAGGGGCAGCAGCGGGACCTGGAGCTGGTGGTTCATTGTACCATTCTGACTACTTTGTGTTTCAAATTCTCTGCCTTAGGAGTGTAATATATTCTTCCAATCCTGTTCTTAGGGAATAGTTACAATGATCATTATGTGTTGGGTAGGGGCTGTGACCTAGGAGGGGCGATTTCCACAGCTCTGCCTACCATTCCCATCTTATACAAGAGGCATCCCGACAGGGAGATGTTAATAACCCAAATCAAACTCCTAGCCCAGATGGACGCGCCTGGGCTGCGAATGAGCGGGGAAGCGGCGCCCTCTTGAGGTCAGCGCGGGAGCTGCCACGTGAATGAGCAGAAACCGCTTGAGCACAGCGCAGAGGGAGAGGGTAGACCGAGAGGGGCTGGGGTGCCACATTTTGGGGGGAAGGCACACACGAAAACCCAGCAACAAAAATAAGTAATACCTTTAAATTTCAATGGTGATAAACGTGTAATATTTTCAGATAATATTTAGAAAAATTCAAGTCAATGCCTAGAAATCCGCAATGAATGAACTATCACAATTTTAAATACAGTGAGGCAAGTGAGTTGAGTATACACATGCAGGGTTGGGTCCCGTTCTCATTAAGATTTTGATGTTCTGCTCAGGCACGGTTTTTTTGGTGTGGATTTCGATTTTTAGGAAATATTATTATTATTTATTTTTTATTTTTTATAAACTATATAATATATTTTTATCCCCTGGGGTACAGGTATGTGAATTGCCAGGTTTACACACTTGACATCACTCACCATAGCACATACCCTCCCTAATGTCCATAACCCCACCCCCCTTCTCCCAACCCCCTCTCCCCAGCAACCCTCAGTTTGTTTTGTGAGATTAAGAGTCACTTATGGTTTGTCTCCCTCCCGATCCCATCTTGTTTCATTTATTCTTTATCTGTAAATCAAAACCACAATAAGATAGCATCTCACACCTACCAGGACACCTGTAGTCAAAAGAGTAGAAAACAAGTATTGGCAAGTATTGTGGAAGAATTGGAACCCTAGTGCACTGCTGGTGGGAGCGTAAAGTGACAGACCCCATACGGAAAACAACTTGGAGTTGCCTTGGAAAGTTAAACATAGAATTTTCAGGGCACCTGGGTAGCTCAGTGGGTTAGCCTTCGGCTCAGGTCATGATCCCAGAGTCCTGGGATCAAGCCCTGCATTGGGCTTTCTGCTTGGCAGGGAGCCAGCTTCCCCCGCCCCCACCCCGCCTGCCTCTCTGCCTACTTATGATCTCTTTCTCTGCCAAATAAATAAATAAAATCTTTAAACAAATAAATAAAAAAATAAAAAAAATTTCCATACGATCTTGCAACTCCATTCCTAGGTATATACCCAAGAGAACTCAAAACAGGTGTTCAAGCAAATCCTGTACAAGGATGTTAAGAGAAGCACTAACCCAAATAGCCAGACGTGGAAACAACCCAAATGTTCATTACTGGTAAGTGGATAAACAAAATGAGATCAACCATTACGATGAAATGTTACCCAGCCGTAGAAAGGAAGGGATTGCTGATATACACTACATGTGGAAAGAACCTGGAAGACATTGCACTGCGTGAGAGAAGCCAGTTGCAAAGGGCCACAGAACGTACGACTTCATTGACATGAAACGTCCAGAATGGGCAAATCCGCAGACAAAGACAGCAGATTGGTGGTTGTCAGGGGTTGGGGGTGGGGGTTGGGGAGTGACTGCTTATGGGAGTGGGGTATCTTCGGGGGCCACAGAAATGTTCTAGAACTAGAGAGAGTGATGGCTGTGAATGTACGAACTGCCACCCAGTTGTGCACTTTAAACTTATTTATTTTAAGATTTTATTTTTAAGTAATGTCTGCACCCAACACGGGGCTCAAACAACCCCGAGATCAGGAGTCACATGTCACATGCTCCACCCACTGAGCCAGCTAGGTGCCCCGACAATTAATTTTATGTTATATGAATTTTACCTCAATTTAAAAAATTGATTTATTTTGTGTTTTGTATTTTTTTTAAATGGATTCAAATGGGAAACAAATCTTTATCTGCTCATCGCTGATGTGTTGGGAACCCCCTGCAAGTATTTTGCCCCAGGAGAGCGCCTCTCTCCTGTCTTGGCCCAGTTCACAGCTCCTAGGTGTGGCCGCTGTTATCATCCCTATATGGGGGATCCAGGCCCCTGGTCACAGAGCTAGTGACAACGTAGTAACTGGAATGGTATTTGAAACCAGGTGCCGCATCTCCTGTATTCCGAATTACAGGAAGGTCCAGAATGGTCCTGGTGGAAATTGCCCATTGGCCTCATTTTTGCCCACTGGTTCTGTAAGTTTTTCGAGGTTACAGATCACACTTGAACATCCTCAATAAAAGCTCTGGACCCTCTCCTAGAAGATGACGTGTACACACAATTTTGCTTAAGGTTCCAGGAAATCTGCGGAACATCTAATTCCTCCTGGTCCTTGACTGGAACCTGGTCAATGAGATCTTGGTTAAGAAGTTCAAAATCAGAGAAATACTCTGAGATTCAACCGTTTATGAAGAACCAAAGGCATAATTTGTTACTAAAGAGACATTTACCTTCAGGCAGAAGAGACATATGCCAAGCACAGCTGTCACTTCCTGAGTGTTTACATGTGTTGGAGAACTGTTCATAGCATTTGCCTCTGGGATGGTGGGTTGTAGGTGAGAGGGGTAAGTCTCGCTTTTCCTCTTCATGCATTTCTCTGTCATTGGCATTTTTAACAACCAGACTGTATTGTTTTTATAATTTAAAAAATCTGAGGGGCACCTGGAGGGCTCAGTTGGTTGAGTGTCTGCCTTCGGCTCAGGTCATGATCCCAGGGTCCTGGGATCGAGCCCCGCATTGAGCTCCTTGCTCTGCAGTGAGCCTGCTTCTCCCTCTCCCTCTGCCCGCCCCTCCCCTTACTTGTGTGTGCTCTCTGTCAAATAAATAAATAAAATCTTTAAAGAAAAAAAAAAAAACAACTCCGAAAGATGCACAAACAGAAATCTCTGCTTTTATAGGGCATGGAGAGCAGGATCTCCCTTCAGGAGACGGTCTTGGATGTTTGGACATTCATGCCACAGTCCAATAGATGTGCCTGTCTCTGTGTTCAGAGAGAGCTGCCCTCCTCACTCACTTATCTAGTTGCAATTTTGTTCCAGGTCCATCGTTCAGGGAGAGGTTCCTCTTGGTTTTTTGTCTAATGGGTGTAACCCTTTACGAAAGCTGCCATAGCAGAGTGCCACAGACTGGAGGCTTGAACAGCAGAAGTGAATCGGCTCACAGATCGGGAGACCAGAAGGCTGAGAGCAAGGTGGCAGGAGGGCTGGTTCTTTCTGAGGGCTCTGCGGGAGGATCTGTCCCAGGCCTCTCTCCTGGGCTTGCAGGTGGCTGTGCTTTCCCTGTATCTCTGGGTCGTCAGCCCTCTGTGCATGTCTGGATGCCGTGATTCCCTCTTCTTCCAGAGGCAACCGCCCTATTGGGTTAGAGGCAACCCTACTGACTTCATTTGAACTTGATCACCTCTTTAAAGGTCCTCTCTCCAAATAAGGTCATATTCTCAAGTACTAGCAGTTAGGACTTCCTCTTGTGAACTTTGGGGGGGGGCACCCAATTCAACCCACAACAGTGAGTGTTTTACTCACACATGGTTGTTAAAGTGTGGTGTTGTCTATGGGCCCCCAAGACCTCCACAGTGGGATTTCTTTATGGGCACCATGTCAGTAAACAAAGCCTTCACTACTGGATCTAGGGTTCCCAGTGAGGGAGATAGGCCAACTCCATGGAAAAACTAGAGATTCTTCCAAGAGATAATCACTATGAACCATCCTTGTATTATGCACACATAAATACACGTGGGGAAAAGGTTTTGTCTGTTTTGACCAAACTGGAATCATACCACACATTCCCTTTGGCACTGTGCTTTTGTCACATCATAATACAACATGGATTCCTTTCATGTCAGTCTCCTGAAGATCTATGTCATTCATTTTAACGGCTGCTGGAATTCTATTGAGTGGATGGGCTATAACTTATTTACCCAATCTATTCTGTCTGAGTCCTGAGGCCTAAGAATCAGGGGGCTGAAGGCCTGAGCTCAGATCTGAGTCCAAAAGCTCCAGAACCAGGAGTGTTGATGCCCAAGGGCAGGAGACGATGTCTGTCTTAGCTCAAGCGGAGAAGAGTAGGAACTTGTCCATCCTCTTTTTTGTTATTTCGGGGACCTTGAAGGATTGGGTGATGCCCCCTGGCACTGGGGATGGCCATCCGCTTCACCCAGTTAATCAATTCAGATGCTGATCTCTTAGCAGTAGACACCATCCCAGACACACCCAGAAATCATATCTGAGAAGCTATCCCTTAGCGTAGTTGAGTTGATATCTACAAGTAACCATCACAGTGGTGGCATTTGGAAATGGGGCTTTGGGGAGGTAATTAGGTTTAAATTATTGGATCAAGAGGGTGGGCCTGTCCTGTTAAGAGTAGTCTTTACCAGAAGAGGAGGACTGAGAGGAGAAGCCATGTGAGGACACAGCAAGAAGGGGACCGTCTACAAGTCAAAAATGGGGTCCTGACAAGAGGCCAAATCAGCCAACACCTTGATCTTGGACTTCTAGCCTCCGTGCTGTGAGAAATACATGTCTGTTGTTTAAGGCGCCCAGGCTTTGGTGTTTTGTTATAGCATCCTGAGCAGCCTGAGACAAGGAGCTTACCACATACCAGGTCACATCATGATGCAGCCCAGACATGGCCTGGGGGATTGGACTCCTGGGACAGTCATGACACAGTTCCAAGGAGGGGGTGGCTCAAAACAACAGAGATGGCTTCTCTCTCAGTTCCGGAAGCTAGAAGTTGAAATCAAGTTTTCAGCAGGACTGCACTCCCTCTGAAGGCTCTGGGGAAGATCCTTCCTGGCCTCTTCCAGGTAGGTTCAGGTGCTGGCTCTCAATCCTTGGTATTCCTTGACCCTGTTGTCACATGGTCTCCTTTTTATATATGAGTTTATGTATTGGGTCTTGTGTTCACCATCTCTTGAGTTGAGTTGGATGAGTTTAATGTTTCCTCTTCGCACAAATACCCAGGTCATATTGGATGAGGGTCCAGCCTGGTGGTCTTATGTTAACTTGATGACAGCTGCCAAGACCCTATCACTAAATAAAGTCACATTCACAAGTGCTGGAGATTGGACTTCAACATCCCTTTTAGGGAGACACAGTTGGCCCTATAATGGGCAAGTGCATGTCTTTCAGATACTTCGTGGGACAAAGTGGGAAATACATACAAAGCCCTTCTATTGAGACTTAATTTCAGGGGCCATCTCCAGGAGAAGCATTTGAATGAAGTTTATGATCTTTTTTCAGGGAACATTAATTTCATTTGAAACGTCTGACCAACCATGATTCAGACTAGGCTGTTTGTCAGACATTTTCTCAAAAATGAACAAAAAGAGCCTGTCACTCCAAGGAAAACAACTCAGTTTTGTTGCTAGTGATAAAATTCAACCTTTCAAGGGAAAATAAGATTTTTGGAAAACCTGCACCTGCTGCTATGAGCTTGACTGGTTTCTGACAGTCAAAGGAAGGCTTTTTTGATAATATGGGCCGTGATTTTAATGAAGGGGACTTTCTGATATTGAATAATGAAATGTGACATCCTCTGCATTGCCAAAACCAATATTTTTCAAATGATCAATGCATGATGCTACAATCAATGTAGGAGATCCATTCTCCTTCATGCAATCCATGAGGATTGCATGAAGATATACTCAGTTCCTAACCCCTAGAAACTTGAAGAGCGATCTTATCTGAAAAAGTCTTTGCAGATGGGATTAAGTTAAGGCTCTCAAGATGAGATCCTTCAGGATTACCAGATGGGCCCTAAACCCAAGATGACAGTCTGTGTAAGAGTGGGACGAGAAGAAGGCACAAATAGAGAGGAGCAGAAGGCTGTAGGACAGTGAAGGCAGAGATTGAAATGATGAAACCACCAGAAGCTGGAGGAAGTGAAGAAGGATCTTCTGGTAGGGAGGACGGCCCATGCAAATGCCCCGGGGTGAGAGAACGTGCTGTATTCTAGGAATTGCAAAGAGTTTGGTGAGGTTCAATATTAGATACAATGAATTTAGATATAAACTATAAGAAATACAAAACTAATAATACCACATATGATCATTAAATTGAATTTAAATTAAAAAAAATTTTAAACTATAAGAAATAATAAGATGGATATCCACATACTCCCCTTCCACCTAGCAAACTTTTTCTATAAAGAACAAGATAGTAAATATTTTCAGCTTTGCAGTTCAGACAGGCTCTGGCTCCATTAGTCAGCTCAGCCACTGTAGCTCGAAAGGAGTCATAGATGCTACCTAAACAAATGGGCACAAGTGTGTGCCAGTAAGACTTTATTTCCAGATCCTGAAATATGAATTTCATATAATCTTCACATATCATGAAACAGTCTTCCCTTGCCCCACAACTATTAAACAAAATGTGAATCCATTCTTAGCTCGAGGGTCATACAAAATCAGGCATCCTTGCTCTAGCTTAAAAAATCAAATATTTCCAATATTTGAAAGCTCCCTGCACACCTTTCAGTCCTCTGTCTCCCTCTCCTGACAAAGGACAGCGTTGATCTTGTGTCTTGTGTTCACCATCTCTTAGCTTATGTGGTGGTTTTACCATATAAATACATATCCTGAAATAATACATCATTAGGTTTATATGTTTTTGGCTTTCACATAAGGAACAATGCTGTAGGTATTCTGATACAACTTGCTTTTTATACTCAACATGTTTTTGAAATTTGTCCCATGCTCTGGTTTGCTCATTTTTACTGCTGTATGGTGTTCTGTCATATGAAATGCAATTTGTTCATCCTCCTGTTGTCAATGGGCATTTGAACTTGTGTCTAATTTTTTTTCATTAGAATTTTCTGGAACATTCTGGAAGGGTTTGAGACAAAGTAGGAGGTGGTCAGACTGATGGGTTAGAAAAGGAATGGCCCCCCACCTCCCAGCTATTTGTGAGGCAGGCCTCAGTTATAATAAGAAACAGTGGACTGTGGCTCAGACAGATGTACAGATAGAGAAATAGCTGAGGGGGTTAGTGACACCCATGGGCATGGCGGGCAGCCTCTAAGATGGCCCCTGATGACTCCACCTCCCTGAGGCACAACTTTTTGTTTTTTAAGATTTTATTTATTTATCTGAGAGAGAGAGAAAACGAGCAAGGATATATAAAGGGAGAGGGAGAAGCAGACTCCCCACTGAGCAGGAAGCTCCACATGAGGCTTGATCCCAGGACCCTCAGACCATGACCTGAGTTGAAGGCAGACACTTAACCGACTGAACCTCCCAGGCATCCCTCCCTGAGGCACACTTTTATGTTAGCCTTCTCCCACACTGCCCCAGGGTTAGTTGGCCAATAGACTATGGCAGGAGTTGTGGGATGTCACTTTGAAGATTAGGTTATAAAAGACTGTGGTCTCCATCTTGGGCACTCTCTTGAATGCCTCTGTTCTAGCTTGGATGGCTCACCCTGGGAGGAACAGCTGTCACTTTGTGGGCAGTGCTGTGGTGAGGACTGAAGTCTGTGTCCATCAGCCAATGAAGAGCCGAGGCCTGGAAGAGCTCCGGGAGGGCTCTTGGGGGTCCAT
Organism: Mustela nigripes; assembly: GCF_022355385.1. Lineage (NCBI taxonomy): Eukaryota > Metazoa > Chordata > Mammalia > Carnivora > Mustelidae > Mustela > Mustela nigripes. Next base: position 12,950,595 of record NC_081558.1, on the reverse strand, counting down.
TCTCCATCTATAGTTAGGCTTTACAGGGACTGCTTCTCTGAGAGAGACTGAGATGGAACTGCCCAGTTGAACCACTCTGGGATTCCTGATGTTTGGAAAGCATGTGAGATAAGAAATGTTTGTGGTTTTAAGCAACTACAGTTTGGGGTGTTTTGTTATGCAGCAATAGCTAACTGATACAGAGCTTAAAACTTCTAGTTCCTTGCCTAGGCCCTTATAGGATGCCCTGCTTCTCCCAGTCTGAGTCTGTCTGCCTTTTTCCCACAAAGAGTCTTTAATAACCCTTTCCAAACCATATTTTGGCACAGAGGCACACCCTAGGAAGCTCTAATGCAACCCACAGAAGGGATGACAAAGGTGAAGGTGTAGACCACAATCACAGTGAGGTACTGGCCAGCCAGGAGGGAATCCACCACACCTGGCAGAGGGGGGTGTTTGCAGATGTGTGTCCCCTTAACCGGTCTAGTCAGAGTCTGTGGATAAGTGTTTTCCAAACATTCCCCCATCCCAGCCTATGTCCGTGCTGTGGTCTCTGTCTGGAACACTTTCCCAACATCTTTTAATCCTCCCTGTGTATTTTAAGGCCCCAGTCAAATCTCTCTCTTCCAGGAAGTCCTCTTTGACCCTCCACGACACCTCTGAATCCCCCATGGCATTTCCATCTGTCTGTCAGGGAACTCCTCCAGAGCAAGGCTTGTGCCTTTGCATGTCTGTGACCCTGGGGCACAGCCCAGGCACAGGCACACTGAGCATTGGCAAACGTTTGTTGAATGAATTTATACCTATTCTGATGTTATAGACTCAATATCTGTACAGTTCCCTACCCCTAAATTACCTATGTTGAAATCCTAATTCTCAACGTGATGGTATTTGAAAGCAGGGGCTTTGGGAGGTGATTAAGGTTAGATTAGGTCGGGAGAAGAGAGCCCTCATGATGAATTAATGCCCTTATACAAAGAGAAGAAGACACAGGATCTCTCTCTGCTCCCCATCATGTGAGGATACAGTGAGAAGGAGGGTGTCCACAAGTAAGGAAGACAGCTTCACCAGCCACCAGATCTGTTGGCACCTTGATCCTGAACGTCCCAGCCTCCAGAGATCTAGGGATGTCTGTTGTTGAAGCCCCCTGGTCTGTGGTAATGTGTTGTAGCAGCTTGAACTAAGACATTCGATTTTGGTCTACTTTTACTGAGAAAACAATGACTCGGGGGATGGTCAGATCTCCATCAGTGGTGTGGTACAGAGTTTGAAACAGCCCTCTTGGCTGTACCTAGCTAATTGCATTATTCATTTCTTCTATGAATTATCAGATTTTTAGAGTTAGAAAGCATCTAAAAAATCATCTAGTCTAGGGAGCCCCTGCGTGGCTCAGTAGGTTGACTCTCTGACTTCAGCTCAGGTCATGATCCGGGGGTCCTGGGATCGAGCCCCGCATCAGGCTCCCTGCTCAGTGGCGAGTCTGCTTCTCCCTCTTCCTCTCCCTCTGTAATCTTTCTCACTTTCTCGCTCTCTAAAAAAGAAAAATCATCTAATCCAGGGGTTGGCAAACTTTTCCTGTAATGAATCGGATAGTCAGAATAGTCAATATTTTGAATTGTATGGGCTGGGCGGTCTCTGTTGTAATGACTCAACTACCCTGTCGTAGCTCAAGAGAGGCCATCAACAGTAAGTAAACAACTGAGTGTGTCTCTATGCCAGTAAAACCGTATTTACAAGCACTGGCGGTGCGCTGGGTTTGGCCTGTAAGCCATAGCTTACCTACCTTTGACCTAACCCAACATTTTCATTGAACTAGGAAGGGTTTGCCCAGGATCACATGGGAAGTTAGGAGCAAAACCAGAACTCACTGTCGGGCCTGCCAACCTCCTATCTTTACGCCTTCACTTTGACCTCTTGCCTGGCTGCTGTGGGCTCAGTTCACCTCTCGTTTCCTCCACTAATTGAGCTGGGAATTTTTCCCAGATGCCTCTGGGCAGGTACCAACCAGAAACGGCAGTGGGAAAGAGCTTATGAGCACCCAAGTCTGCGGTAACTGGATGATTGCCTTTTCAGAGCCTCTGCCACACTCCTCCCACCATGTATCTTGGGCTTCCCTGAGGAGACTCAGAGAGGTGAAGTGTAAAGGGAGAAGTGTAGGATTGGGAACGAGATAGACCTGGGTCCTGATTCTGCCCCACCATGAGCCCTGTGTGAGGGCTGGCAGGTCCCCTTGCCACAGATCCCAAAATTTTTCCTAGAAAACGGGAGGAACAACCCACCTCAAAGACAGATCAGCTCGTAAAATACCTACTTTTGTGCTTGGCATGTTGTGAGCACTTAACAGAAATTCCTGGATGCAGTTGTGGCCTGGATTTGCTTACGGAGGAGTGGGCGGCTTCTTGGGTGGTTCCCGTGGATCCTCTGCAGCTGGTACTCATGCTTTTGTATAAGCACGATGTATAAGCTCTACCCTTGAGTGTAGAAGACTTGGGATTTGCTTTTCATGAACAGAATATGAAAAAGGGATAAAAAATGGCTCCTCAGACTATTAAATATACAATCATCCCATACGATCCAGAAATTCCCACTTCTTGGTATATGCCTCAGTATATATCCAAAAGAATCACATGGAAACCTTTTTAGATGATAGCAATGTCCCCTCTCTTGATGATGGTGGTGGTTATATGGGTGTCTACACTTGTCAAAACTGGATAAATGGCTCAGGACGTGGGGTCACGAGGGGAGAGTGATGGAATGTTACTTCCGAGATTAGGTTATAGAAATCTATGACCCGGAAATTTTACTCCGAGATGTATCACCCGAAGAATTGAAAAGAGGCATTCAAACAAATGGTTATAACAGTGCCATCTGCAATGATCTAAAAGTAGAAATAACCCAAATATCCCAACAATGAACAAAAGGATAAGCAACATGTCGGATATGCATATCATGGAATATTACTCAGCCATGGGAAGGAATGGAGCTCCGGCCCATGAGAAATGTGGAGAGAGCTCAAAATCACTATGCCGAGTGAAAGAAGCCAGACACTGAGGCTCATACGGTGTGTGATTTCAGGTATGTAAACTGTGCACAACATGTAAAATCCAGAGACACAGATTCGCGGTTGCCAGGGGCTGGTGGTGGGGGATGGGGGGTGACTGCTATGGGCATGGCATTGCTTTTGGGGAGATGGGAATGTCTTGGAACCAAGTAGAAGTGATAGTTATTCAACACTGTGGACACACTAAATGCCATTGAATTGTTCACTTCAAAACAGTTTGTTCTGTGTTATGGAAATTTCACCCTAATTAAAACAAAACAAAAACAAAACCTCATGATTTCTGTTTTGCAAAAAGGAATGACACTTCTTGCTGGCTTTGTATAAAGAAGTTGCCAGGTTGGAGAGGTCCCCATGGCAGGGAACTGAGGGCAGCTTCCTGCCAACAGCCGGTGGAAAACTGAGGCTCGCCGAGCAACATGCCACAAGAAACAAAAATCTGCCAACAATCCTGTGAACTCAGGAAACAGATCTTTCCCAGGATGAGACCCTGCCACTTTTAGTTGATCCTTACGACGGCCCAGTGTAGAGATGATACTTGAATTTCAAGAGTCACCTGCTCAAGTCATCTGCTCCAGGTCATGCTTTTAATGGGTTTATCCAAGCCTAAGTTCCTGCTCATATCCCCAGCTACGTGACCTCTTTTGGCTAACGTCTGTAAGAGGTGCAAACAGCCAAAATACAGTTGTTTGCTTGATAAATTGTATTTTGATTTCCCCTTCCCTTTCTTTGGTGGGGAATGCGGAGGGGCATCACTTAATGGTTAAAAGAAGACCCTGCAGATTTCTCCCTATGGGGGAAGACTACAATATACCCCTCATTGTTGAGCTGGAATTGGAGGTTCTGGGCACATTCATGGTTGATGATATATGTAACTGAATACAGATACGTGTGTATCATATTCGTACATATATTTCAAAGCTCTGACCTCTGCGACCCGGGCTCTGCTTCCTCCCCATCTTTCCTGCTTCAGCAACCTTCCTCCCAATTGAAAGCAGGGTCTTCAAGAAATAGTTAGTTGCACACCCATGGTCATGCAGCATTTTTCATAATAGCCAAAAAGTAGAAACAACCCAAGTGTCTATCAATGAATGGATAAGCAAAAACGTGCCATAGCTATACAATGGAATAATATTTACCCTTATGAAGGAAGGAAATCCTGACCTAGGCTCCACCATGGATGAACCTGAAAGACATTATGTTGAGTGGAGATAAGCCAGTCACAAAAAGACAATGTTATATGATCCCACTTACATGAGGTACCAAGAATAGTCAAATCCATAGAGACAGAAAATGGAATGGCAGGGGCTAGGGGGAGGGTGTGGGGAGTCAGCGTTCAATTGGGTCAAGAGTTTCAGTGTGGGAAGACGAGAAAGTTCTGGAGATGGTTGGTGGTGGTCGAACACTGTTGTACAACAATGCAACTTAATGCATCAAAAATGGTGAAGACGGAATATTTTGTGTTGTGTCTTTTACCATAACTATAGCCATAATGATGATGATGATGGTGATGACGTTAAAAGAACATTTCTCTCAATCCAAGACAGAGAAAGCTACTGCAGCTATAATTAGGCTGGAATGGAGAGCCTTCTCTTCAGAGTTCTTACACCTACAGGGGCAACAGGGTCAGCCTGCCCCGCCAATCAACCCCCCCAGTCAGACGGTGGCCTACCCAGCCCCTTCCCAGAATAGGCTGGGAGGCTATTTCGGTACAATCTGTTCTCTCATAAAATGAGATCCTGGAACATCCATTGATGCTCCCTGGCGGAGAGCCGGCTTATCACCCACACCCACCAGAGGCTCGATGATGAGTCCGAGCAGAGGTGCTCCGGGGAATTACAGTGCTGGCCTTTGGAATCGGGCTCCAGATCCTCCCGCTGGTCATGCTGAGAGGAAACTGATATTCAGAGAAGGGGAGTTACTCCCCCAAGGCCATGCCCCTCGCAGGTAAAACGCCAGGATGTGGACAGGTCCAAGAAGCTTCGCAGCATAGTCTGCGTTTCCTCTTCTTGTTAGATGAAGCTGGAATTCTCAGCATCCATTTCTGGAAGTTTTGACAAAGACACGCAGTTGTGGATTTCCCCACCGCAATCAAGACACAGAACGGTTTCGTCCCCCACCCCCTTCCCCTGGCTCCTTTGGAGGCTGTCTCTACTCCTACTCTCCAGCCCTGGCAACCGCGGATCTGTTTTCTGTCCCTATAATTTTGCTATTCCTAAAATATCCTCTAATGAGAGCACATGGGATGCAGCCTGAGTCTGGCTGCATTCGCTGTGGAGACGCATGCACGATGCGGTGCGTATCCGCAGCTCGTGCTTTTTCATCGCTGAGTACTATTCGGTAGCGTGGCAGGACCCTTGCGTGAGTTTCATCCACACACCAGCCGCTGGACATCTGGGAAGCCTCAATTTTTGGTGATTCCCCCAAACAGCTGCTTTGAACATATTTTGCATGAACAGGAGTCTGTGTTTCACTTAGTGTTGGGATTGCTGCGTTACACGGGGAAACGGTGTTTGGTTTGGTGAGAGACCGCCCAGCTGTTTTCCTGCAGCCCTCTGTGAGCCCTGTGGTTGCTCTGAGTCCTTACCAGCACCCGGCATCCTGAACTATTACTTTGAACATTCAAGGCAGTATCCTTTTAACTTGCTATGGTGGCCAAAGCAGCAGACGGAGCGGCTTTTTGGCAGAAATTCATCATCTTACAGTTCTGGCAGCTAGGAGTCCAAGATAAAGGCGTTGGGGGCACGAGTGTTTTCTTCTGAGACTTCATGGCTCTTAGATGGCCGTCTTCTTCCTGGGTCTTCATAGGGTCTTTGCGCTGCTCATGTCTGTGTCCTAATCTCTCTCTCTCTCTTTTTTAGATTTTATCTATTTGGGGGGGTATTGACAGAGATAGTGACAGCACAAGTTGGGAGGAGAGGGAGAAGCAGGTTCCCCACCCTGTAGGGAGCCTTACCACAGGGCTCCATCCCAGGATGCGGGGATCATGACATGAGTGGAAGTCCCATGCCCAACTGACTGAGCCACCCCTGTGCCCTTCTAATCTCTTCTTATAGGGACCCCAGTCACACGGCAGTGGGGCCCACCCAAAGAGCTCATTTTGACCTAATTGCCTTTTTAAAGACCCTATCTCCATATATGGTTATCTTCTGAGGTATTGGCGATTGAGACTTCAACTTATGGATTTGGGGGGTGGGGGACACAATTCAGCCCCTAATAGATATGCAGGGGCATTTTGTTATAGTTTTCATGCGTTTATTGCATGGAATCACTTGCTGTCCATATATTCTCCATGGTGAACTGTTCAAATCTTTTTTCTTAAGATTTTTTTTTTTTTTTTAATTTGAGTAGGGAGAAAGAGAGCATGAACAGGAGGAGGGGCAAAGGGAGAGGGGAAAAAAGCAGGCTCCCCACTGAGCAGAGAGCTCCCACTAGGGACTCGATCTCAGGACACTAGGTGTCGGGAGCCAGTACAGGAGGCCTACTATAAGAGCTGTAAGGGACTGAATATGATTGGCTGTTCATTTAGGTCCACTCACGCGGGAGGTGCATGAGCACTGCAGTGATTGGCTAGGCGGGCTAAGCTGCCAGTGTATATATGCTTGAATGTACTTGTAGAGGGGCGGGCCCGCCCGGAGCCAGGCCGCGCCGCGCCGCGCCGGCCGGCCTGAGGGGGCCTCAGCCCGGACCATGGCGGCGGCGCAGTTCCGGTTAGGCAGCGGCAGCGGTGGCGGGCGCCGAGGGGCCGCGCCCGGCCCTGGAGGTGGCGGCGGTGCCCGAGCGGGGCGGCGGGAGCTGCGTGCTGTGCTGCGCCAGAGGGGGAAGAACATAAAAAGAAGCCATTAAAGAAGTTTGCCTCCACGCGTGTCTCCGTGTCGTTCTTGCTGGCGAGAGCGGCAAGTGGTGCCGAAACCCGGGAACTCGTGCAGAAGAGACACGCGGAGTTAGGCAACGATCAGGTAAGGAGTGCACCTATTTCTGTCTAGTGACAGGGAAAGTTCCTCAAGTCGAGGACAAGCGTAGAAAGCTTTCCGGGATGGGAAACGAGATGGCTGCAAAGTTCCTAGGATAAGGATGAGAGTAAAGCTTTCCGGTATGGGAAACGAGATGGCTACATATAAAATGCTGGGGCCACTTTCTGATATCCTTAAGGCAATTGGTACTCCTTTAAAAAATAAAACAGCTTGTTTGTTTGAGAGAAGTGGGACAAACGGCTCCCTGGTTTTTGGAAAGGAGCAGAGGAGGGAAATCGCCCAAAAGCCAAAAGGTGAGCAAGATGCAAAAGGAGCTTGCAAAAAAGGAGGAAAAGCTAAAGAAGGCTATGGCGCAGCTCAAAATGCAGGGGGAAGTTATGGCGCAGCTGAAATTAAAAGCTAAAGAAGGAGCTATGGCGCAGTTACAATGCCCACGCGCTCAGCTCCAACAGCGCCACCTTACGAGGGGCCTCCTTCATATAAACCTTGCTGCACCAAGGCCTGCTATTGTGCAAGCTGCACCGCACGAGTGGCTGCCATAGTAGCCTCTCAGGAGTTTGGGTGGGAACAGGATTCTCATTCAGTCCTAAAATCCCCACTTACTCTAACTCCACCTTTTTTGGCTATAATTATACCTACCAAGACCCTGCGCAAGGCGTGTCAGCTCACCTTCTAGATAGGTGGCTGCTCTGCAATGCTGCACAGGCATGTACAGGCTTGGAAAGCCTTCACTTTATTAATGGGTCTACATGGCGTAACTGTACGTACAACTATCACATAGGCTCTCGATTTGAAAAAATTGGATTCCACTTTAGGTAAGGCTGGGCCCTTCTTCAGGTTCACGAGAGACTTCATTACGACTTCACATCTTTTTGTTTAGTTTAAACTTTAGTGATAACGTACCTTTAATACGGATTCCATTTGTTTTTAAAACCTTGTAAATATAAAAGTTTGAATTAAAACAACTGTTATTATTGCAAGGGTAATTCAAGTTTACATGGTTTTTACATTTTCAATGGTGTGATGACTTTTTTGATTCTGTGTACTCCAAGGTACTGGAAAAGTTTTTCTTTTACCAAATTTTTTCAACTTCTACTAAGTATAATTTAATGTAAATTGATGAAAACTTGTGCTACTTTTTGTAACTAAGTTGGAAACAAAAAATGATAAAAGGAAGTATGTAAGGGGAAAATGATTCTCGTTAAATCCTGCATTTTCAGTCTCCGTTGTGTCATGTGTATCAACATATTACATACTCCATGTAAAAATTTGCTTAAAGTATACAGCATTTAGCATGTAGTATATATGCCGTAGGTATTAGGTTGAAACACTAAAGTCTGCCAGAAACTTTAGACAGTAGCAAGAAAATTGTTTTGTTTTTTCTTGGGGAGTATCAGTTTTGCAAACTTCAGTTGTAAATTTAAAGGGCTGACTTTAGTTCTTCCACGGTAATGGCTTGAATAACATCATCTTTGGGATATTGCACCTCAGCTAAGCACATAAGTTACTCACCAACGCCCGTCTGTGTTAGAGCTCCCTTTCTCTTCATAGTTTTTAATGCTTCTACTATTAACAAGTCATCTAGTCTCTCTTGTGAGTCCCAGAATTGTCAACTATCAGAATGTTGGAACGCCACAGTGGGAGACTCGGCAGTAATAGCCAAGATACCGACATACATCCCTATGCCAGTGCAAGTGAACTCCGATAACTTGCCTGTGTTGCTACGGCATAAAAGAGATTTTGGGATAACAGCGGCCATCATTATGGCTATTGCAGCATCTGCCGCCGCTGCTACTGCTGCCACGGTAGCGTTGACAACCTCAGTACAGACAGCAGCTGCGCTCAACAACGTCACAGGAATGGTCGCTGAAGCATTGGCTACGCAAGAACAAATTAATGGACATTTGCATGCTGGGATCCTTATTGTAAATCAAAGGGTTGATCTTGTACAGGAACAACTTGATATCCTAGAGTCAATTGTGTCGATAGGATGCATACATAATATGGCTGGACTTTGTATCACCCCTATAGCTCATAACAACTTATCCTTAGCAGCTAACCTCTCTAGACAATTAGGAAATATGCTTAATGGTACCTGGAACCGTCAATTTCAAAATTTCACTAGGCAATTACGAGCTCAAATTATGTCCATAAATTCTACCAAAGTAACTATTGCACCTGTTAGTGAGTGGAAAAAAATGTTACAGCAATCTGTTTCGTTCCTCAAACAGTGGGCCGGACTTGGTGCCATGGCTGTTCTCTTAATCACAGCTAACATACTAATGTTACGTTGGGTGTGTGGCCGTGTCCGTCGCAATCAACGACAATAACACCTCATGGTTCAAGCCATGATGGCTCTTGAAGCTGGTACCTCCCCCCAGATATGGCTAAGTATGCTAGATCGGTAGTCAAAGACGGGTAAGACTGATCCCACACCATAGCAACCTAAGACAGGGGCTCTTCGACCAGGGAGAGTACCCGATGACGGGTAAGCATGTGTGCTGAGGATTGGCAACCTAAGACAGGCACGATCTCAGCCATTATAAATAAATAAAAAAGGGGGAACTAGGATTGGTTCAGAACTGAGCAGAAGGCAGATGCTTAACCGATGGAGCCACCCAGGCACCCCTGACTGTTCAAATCTTTTGCCCAATTTTTTATGGAATTTTTTTCTTTTTTAAGTGAACATTTTTTTTACATCTTTATTGAGATATAATTGACATACAATAAACTTCACATTTTTAAAAAAGTAGGCTCCACACCCAACGTGGGGCTTGAACTCACAACCCTGAGATTACCAGTTGTGTGCTCTACCGAATGAGCCAGGCAGGTGCCCCTAAATTGCGCACATTTAAATCATAGGATTCGGGGCACCTGGATAGCTCAGTGGGATAAGCCTCTGCCTTAGGCTCAGATCATGATCTCAGGGTCCTGGGATCGAGCCCTGCATCGGGCTCTCTGGTCAGCGGGGAGCCTGCTTCCTCCCCTCTCTCTGCCTGCTTCTCAGTCTACTTGTGATCTCTCTCCCTCTGTCAGATAAATAAAAAAAAAAACACCTTTAAACCATAGGATTTGGTAGGCTGTGATGTGCATATAGACCCGTGAAATCACCACTACAGTCAGGATAGTTAAGATTTCCATCACTCAGTTTCTTTCTTTCTTTTTTTTTTTTTTAATATTTTGTTTATTTATTTGATAGAGATCACAAGTAGGCAGAGAGGCAGGCAGAGAGAGAGGAGGAAGCAGGCTCCCTGCTGAGCAGAGAGCCCGATGCTGGGCTGGATCCCAGGACCCTGGGATTATGACCTGAGCTGAAGGCAGAGGCTTTAACCCACTGAACCACCCAGGTGCCCCCGCCACTCAGTTTCTATCTGCTTCTTCACCTTCCCTCCCTCCCTCCTCCCCTCCTCATCCCTCTCTCCCCAAGCATCCACTGATCAGCCTGTTACTATAAATTAATTTGCCTTTTCCAGAATTTTATATACATGGGCTTGTAGAGTATGTATTCTTCTTTATATGGTTTCCCCCACCCATTGTAATGCATTTGTTGTAATGCATGTTGTCCCATGCTGGTTCCTTTTGCTAATGGAATCGCTGAGCACGATTCCACTGGGATGGAGCAGTTATCCATCCCCTCACCTTTTGATGGACATTTGTTGTTTCCAGTTTGGGGCTATTACAAAGCGCCTATGCAGATCGCTGTACACGTCTTTGCACGGACACATATTTTCATTGCTCTTGGGCAAGCACCCGAATAGCTGGGTTACACGGTAAATGAACATTTAATTTTTAAAAAGATTTTATCTATTTATTTGTCAGAGACAAAGAGCAGAGGCAGGGAGAGCTGCTGGCAGAGGGAGAAGCAGGCTCCCCGCTGAGCAGGGAGTCTGATATGGGGCTCGATCCCAGGATCCTGAGATTATGACCCGAGCCAAAGGCAGATGCTTAGGTGACTGAGCCATCCAGGTGCCCCAGAAAGCTAAATTTTTAAGAAACTGTCACTGTCTTCCAGAACAGCTGCACCATTTTATATTCCTGCCCACGGAATGAAGAGAGTTCCTGTTGCTCCACATCCTTTCGAGCACTCAGTATGGTCAGTCTTTTTAATTTAACCATCCTAGACAATGTAATGGGTATCTTCCCACCGATTTCCCTGATGGCTAAGGATGTTGGGCATCTTTTCATGTGCTTTTTAAAATGTCATCTATATATTCTCCATGGCCAAGTGTCCTTTCAAATTCCTTACTCATTTTTAATTGGGCCGTTTTATTATTGAGTTTTCAGACTTCTTTATATATTCTGGATACAATCCCTTTATCAGATGTGTGATTGCCAAGTGGTTCTCTTAACAGGGTCCTGTATGGCCTCTTAGCTGCAAACCCCAATCACCCCGTTAATTCCCCCATCTGTCCATAAAGGACAGTGATAATCATTACCCTTATTCCCCAAGAAGCAAACAGGCTTGGAGAAGGGGAGACCCCATGATCTGTCGGTGGCACAGTAAATATCTGAACTCCGAACTCCAAACTCTACCCACAGGCTCCATCTCCTCTTGGCCATTGGGGGGCTGCCAGGAGCCTCGTCTCCCTGGAAACTCTGAGCGTCTTTAAGGACAAAGAACCCTGCCGTGTCCGGAGGCCGAAAGAGCAGGAATAAATCAGCCAGGCCAATGTGCTTCTTCCACAACAGATTTATTTGCTGAACCTTCATGCCGAGCCTTGATAAACATGCAAGAGGATGCATTGGGAGCCTCAGGACCCAACCGGCTCCCAGGTGTCACCAGATCAAGGCACTTTCCCAACAGCTCGGCAATACCCGGGACCCTGCGCGCTGATCTTGCTGCCGATGTAGGCTGCTGCTCTGATCCCCCCTAGTGCAGAGGACAGCTCTAAACCGGCCCCATCCGTGCCCAAACCCCACCTGAGACTAGCCACACCTAATCTACCCAGCCCTCCTGGCTGTCCTGGTGATGCAGGCTGAGATGAAGGTGGCCCGTGGGGTCGGGGCAGGGGGCCTCAGCTACCGTTCCTCACTCACCCTGAAGCATATTCTGGGCCCGCCCAGCAGCAGCACAAGGCTCGGCACAGAGCAAGCCAAGTCCTCTGAATGACTGAGCAGTGGAGGATGCCAGCATGGGGAGGCCCGAAGCTTCTAGGGCCCGACAGCAAGTGTCCAGGGGCCCTTGATGGAGCTGGATCTTGGCACCCCGGCCCAGCTTGCGGCATTTCTTTGGTTTCGGGACTGCCTGAAGCCAAAGATCACAACATGCCTTCCCCACCACCCAAGCTCTTAAGACGGGCCCAAATGTGTCTACTGAAGGCCCCCTCCGTGCCAGGTAACTTGCGGGGGTTCTCCGATCCACGAACACAAATAATCTAAAATGCAAAGCCGTTGTCAAGCACGAGGAACACCCCTCAAGGCCTCCCCTCCCGCCTGCACGGTGCTTTAGAGTTGGTAAGGCTGGTTCACGTCCAGGTGCACACCAGCACTTCCACACGGAGGTGCTGGGGGGGAGGGTCTCCACTACACAGATGGGGAATGCGAGGCTCGGAGTAGGCAGCTTGCCCAGTGCCGTCGGGGAGGAGCGGGCACGAGGAGAGGAAGTCGCAGCAGCTGCCTCACAGCAGACACTTAGGAATTGTCCATCAATTTCATGAGTCTCAACCTGACTTGAAGTTTTTCTGGAGTCCAGATGTAGTTTTAAAGAGGGAATAGTAGAACCAAGAATATAACTGTTGGGGTTTCTGGCTGGGGCCACTGCCAGGGTGCTGTGGGTCTCCCACCAAATAAAGCTGTGTCGCTCTGGTGGCCTGGCAGAAAGAGAGAGGGACCTCTCTACCCTCTCCTCACCCCCATATCTCATTTAACCCCCCCCCCCCCATGGCCCCAGTTTGCAGACTGGGAAGTTGAGGCCCGGAGAGGGGAGAGCAGAGCCCACAATGCTCCCGCACTGGCTCTGAGGGTCCTGGGTCCGGGTCTTCTCCCTGGCACCCCTCAAGGCCTCTGGGCCATACACTAATCTGCCTTCTTGGTCTTCTTCTTCCTGGAGCCCTCACTCAGCTCCTCCTTGGACCTAGCAGGTAGGGCTGAGTGTGGTGAGCCGGGCCCGCCTCCGCCATGGGACCCACCGTGGGATCCACCATGGTTGTCGTGGTGATGGTTGCCCCCCCAGGCGGTCCCAAACAGCACAGGGCAGATGTAGCCCTCCAGAACATCAAAAGGGGAGCTGTGGGAGTGAGTGGCCGTCAGGAACACCTGAGGTAGGGTAACAGAGAGACAGGGAGACAGCAAGAGAGATAGAGACCAAGGTAGAAAGCAAGATGTGGGGGGTAAGAGGAGGAAAGAGGGGAGAAAAGGCCAGCCAGGTCAAGGTCAGAGGTAGTCAAGACCCATCCCTCTGGCTTTACGCACCCCCAGGAGGATGACTAACTATGGTAGGTTTTCTGGATATAGGACTTCTGGTGCTGAAACCCCAGACAGCAACGGGGACAACTGATCTCTCCCCTCAACATCAGGGGCCCCCCAACACCTGGGCCTAGAGAGAAACAGTGACCAATGGGTCCCCTCCCTGGCAGCCAGCAGCAGAGCTCCCCAGATCTATGGGGTAGGGCAGTGTGGTTCCCAAAGACCCTTCCTGGGTGAGCTAACTCCAGCTCAAGGCCTCAGGATGAAACCAGCACCATTCCTCATCCAGCCTGAGTCCCTGGGGTCCTGAGTGTACCTTCCCGGGTCTTATCTCTCAGCTCTCCACCACCAAGGCATGAGGCCCTGATTCTCCAAACAGACTCCATGTGCTTCTGTCCCTCTTTTTGGCCTTTGCCCAGGCTGGGCCCTGTGCCCAGAAGGCCTTAATTGTCCTCACCCTGTCCCCACGTGCTGGACCCTCCTCCTATCAGACCTTCTTCCTATGCACAGACCTATAGGGACTCCCTTCCCCAGCTCCCTGCCTTAGGGCTGTCCATTCTGGGACACAAGAGCACACGTCTGAGCTCCCAGCCTGGAAGGTGTGGGCTGGCGTGGGGCAGGGCAGGACGGCTTACCTTACAGGATACCATGAACATGGTGAAGACGAAGATGAGGCTGGCTTTGGACACCGGGAGCCAGCGGGTCTGCTGGAGGGTGAAGAGTATGGCTCCGTAGAGGCTGGCTTTCGTGGGGCTGGAGGGGGCAGCCTCTGTTAATATGAGGCACCACGCAGCCCAGGCCTTTTTCCCTCTGGCCCAGACCCCCTTCTCCACCTGCCCGCTACCGGCCCCAGTTTTCATCCCAGCTTCTCCTGAGTGGGAGGTGGGAAGCTGCCGGCATGGCATAGATAAGGAGTGGGGGGGGATCTCTCTGCACAGTAAAGGGTTAACTTGGCCCAAAGAGAGGTGTGGCTTTCCCCTCTGGCTCCTGGGAGGTCTCTTTTCAGCACCTGGAAATGTCCCGCCTGAAAGGAGTGTTTCTGTTCATTGGGGACTTTGGGTCATACCAGTTAGGAACGATGTGATTTAAGGTGGGGTCTTGGGCCACGTGGTATCAGATCGACCTCTGGAGGGGCTGAAGACAGGTCAGGCATGCAGGCGGTCAGCTATGTCTGTGTAACCAAACCCCAATAAAACGTCCCCCAGAAGGTAGGATTATAACACATGGTTTTTCTTCACTTTTCTTTCCTTTCCTATGGGATGGGTTTGCAATATTTTAACTTGTTGCAGAAGAGAGCCCTGTGACTTCTGCTCCCGATGTCCGTGGTTCACTGATGTCCTTAATGATGATAATTCTGCCTGATTATTTCCAAAGTGCTCACCAGATACCAGGGCCAGGGAGTTCATGAGCATGAATCCATGAAGCCCTCACCCTCTGCTCAGGAGGCCGAAACAGAATGCAGGATGGGAAAACCCTTGCCCATTTAGTAGCAGGCAACGTCACGTTCTGGGTCCCCATTTCCTTGTCGGTGAACTGAGGGTGGGAATAGGTCTCCAGGGGGGATGAGATGAGATAAGTGTGAACTGGGAATTTTCTTTGGCATATGGGTGAGCCTTTTAAAAAAGTGTCGTATTTTAATGGCTCTCACTTTCTTTATTATAGATTGGGAGAAAATTTAACGAGCCCAAACCAATGAGGTCTTTTAAAAATGTATAGGCTAAATGTAGCACAGGACCCAAGGTTGGGTCCTGGATGCTGCCCTGTGGTCCTGCCTACCTAGTTCCAGCTACACTTGCCACCCACACTCTGTGCCCTGCGTTCTCCACCAATGCTCTGTACTCCTTCCCACCCACACTCTGTACCGGGACCCTGCAGAACTGGGCAGAATCATTGTACTTTTCTCACTTGACAGTTGGCAGAGGTGCTGGCCTCTGTCTAGAGGCTTGCCCTTTGCCAGGAAACTCCTACTCACTCTTCAAAACCCAAATCAAGTATCTCATCTCCCTACGGCTCTGCTTGCTCCTCCCCCCAAGGCAGAGTTACAGTTCCCTTTCAGCTCCAAAGATGCTCCATGACCTCTGGAAGCTTCTGGAAGACAGAATTAGTGGCTGGGGCTTCTAAGTTACTGGGAACATCCAACCCAGGGTCAGGCCCAGGAGGCACCTGTACATACAGGAGGGATGGTAGGGGGGTGGAACAGGATACTCACAAGGACATGTGCAGGATCTCATTGGTCTCTGGCTTCCAGACCCCTCGGAGCAGCTGTTCAACGTTAGACATGAGGGCGACGCCAGAGCCTAGGAGACAGGGTGCTCCTGAATGAGCCGGCCACCTCCAGCTCCCCACTCTTCTTGGCTGAGTTCCCAAGGAAGCAGCTTCACTGCTCCTAGAGTCTTCTCCAGAGAGATACTGAGCCTGGGTGTACAATAACCAGCTGCAGTGGGGAAACTGAGGCTCAGGAAGGTCACATGGCATATTTGGAGTAAAAGCAGCATGAAGGAATTGAGCTCATATCTCATCTCCAAGGCATATCTTGGACAAATATGGGTTGTCTGCCCTGATATCCCTAGCCCAGGACCCTGAACTGTGCATAAGGCTTCTAGAGGGCTCCCCATCTCAGTCTTCCTCCTCCTTAGGGTTCTAAATTTTCAATCTTTCTTAAGCCATGTTCCCTCTGGGAGGCAAACTATACCCCTGAGGCATTTGTTCTATAGCATAGGCTTTGTGGAGAGCAAATCAGGAGACCCACATGGGACATAATGGTTGAGATTCTAGAAAAATCTTCCCATTTACCCCAAATGTATTGGCTAAAGAGAGCTGAACACCCACTCCAGAAATGGCTGTGCTGAGGTACCTGGTATGTACCACCAGTGGGTTCATATCTGATATGAACCAAGGGTTCATATCTGGAGTGATTTTGTCCCCAGTGAGGCATTTGGAAATATATGGAAATATTTTTGGTTGTTGCAACTGGGGCAGGGCTGCTACGGGTGGGTTAAGGTCAGGAATGCTGCTCAACATCCTACAGTTGATCCAGCCCCATGTGTCAATGGAGCTGAGTACACTATGGCTCAGTGGAGTGTGCCCGTAGGCCCCGGCATGTCAGCAGTACTCACTTTGGTATCAGGGAGCAGGGATAAGGAGGCCCATGGTATTAGCAAAAAGAAAGTCGAGCCTTCTTTCCTTGTCTTCTTGTTACTCCTGGGTCCACCTCTACAACTATTATTGCTGGACTGTCTATTTCTCCTTTAGCTTCTCTCAGTTTTTGCTTTATATATTTTGATGCTATTTTTAGGTGCATATATGTTTATTATTGTTGTATCTTCCTAGTGGATTGACCTATCATTATAAAGGGCCCCTCTTTAATTTTTAGTAACATTTTCTGCTTTAAAGTCTATCTTGGCCTACCTCTTAGCATAACCAAAGGAGAAGGGAAAAGGAGGACTTCAAAGTCGTTAAGAATGTGGATGTTGAATTCTGAGGATCTGGAGTCTAACATAGCTACACCCCCTTAGCCGTGTGACCATAAGCAAGTCATTTCATTTCCCTTCTCAGTAAATAGGGGATGATGTTAGATTTTTCCTAAAGCAGAGTCTTAAGAATCAAATGAGATAAGAGATTTCTGGTTGTCACACAGGTGGGCACTACTGACATCTGGTGGGAGAAGGCCAGGGATGCTGTTCAACATGTTACCCCGCACAAGACAGCACCCACCACAAAGGATGACCAGGCACCAAACATCAGTAGTGTCACAGCTGAGGACCCCTGCTTGAGAGATAGTCATCATTGTCTTGTGGGCCTGTTTATCTTTGACAGTTAAATTCTGGAAGAATCTTCCCATTTACTCGAAAGCTGTCAGCTAATGAGGCTGGACTCCCACAACAGTCCTCAGCCTGGAGCAATGTCTGTGCCAACCTGGGTGCCAGACATGTATCACTGAGCAGGGGTTCTCAGCGGAGGTGACTTCCCAATGTCATCATGGTCCTGTTTACCTTTGACCCAGCCGGTGGCAATCATGACGAACCACCCATGGTGGTAGTGGTGGTGGGCGTGATGGATCCCCACGGCAATCTTGCGGACTCTCACTACCTCCTTCATGGCCACGAATATAAGTTTCACAGGCAGGAAGCAGACACATTTATAAAAGAGGTCCAGAGGGCAGAAGAAAATCAAGTACCTTTGGGGAGAGAATGCAGAGCATCAGGGGGAGACAGACCATTGAGGGTCCCTGGGGGGGTTGAGGTTTTGTCCAGATCCCCCTCCCCGGCTTGCTGGGCTTGGGAAAGAGTTGGGCAGTGGACAGCAGTGCACTCAGGTCCGCTGTGAATGTTGTGCAGATGGGTCCCATTTCCTCCAACCCCATTGACTCCAACCCCACTGCCCACCTTCCAGGTGGCTGGGTCACCCCTGCCCCCAAATCTGCTCTCCCATACCCCACCAGCTGGACAGTGCTTACCAGACAGCTGTGGCCAGCAGGATGCTGGAATTGTTGCTGAAGTAGTCGATTAGGGGCTCCCCGAGGAGCAGATCAGCCAGGATGTAACTCCCGAAGCAATGCAGCATGGCACACAGCCAGGATGCCATGGGATGACGCCGGGACAGCTCGACTGCTCCTGAGGGGCACAGGGGTATTCCCCACCGTCACCAGAGTGGCAAGGGCATGCTTTGTCCCCATGCCCTCCAGTCAGCCCATCCTAATTCAGCTGCCTTGCAGCTTGCCCATTTCAGAGGAAGAACCCAGGCTCAGACAGGCTGGACAGGTGCCTGAGGTCACATGGAGAAAAGGCAGAGCTGGGCCAGGGCTCCTTCTTCCGTGCTCAGAGATGTGGCAATGACGGTAACACCAGGTCCCACTTAGCAAGCCCCTCCAGGTCTCAGATACTGGGTTTACATTTATATGAAGGAGTTGCTAAATCCTCATTGATAACCACAGCCAAGCGGTCACTCTCATCCCTACAAGAGAGGGTGATGTGGAGAGGGAGCGATGTACAGATGAGAACGCTTCCATGCGGCTGCTTCTGACTTGGGCTGATGCCAAGATCCCTACAAGCTCATGCCTGTCCTCTTGGTCTCTCCTTCTTTTTACCTTTTTAAAAAAATTATGGTAAAATATACATAAAATGTGCTACCATTTCTAAGTAAACAGCTCGGCGGCATGAAGCACATTCACACTGTCATGTAACCATCACCACCATCCATCTCCAGGACTTTTTCATTGTCCCCAGCTGAAACTCTGTCCCCATTAAACACTAATTCTCTGTTGCCTCCTTCAGCCCCCTGGCTCCCACCATCTACTTCCTGTCTCTGTGAATTCCACTCCTCTAGGGACCTCATGTAAGTGGAATCACACATATTTGTCCTCTTGTGTCTGGCTTCTTTCACTCAGCATAATAACCTGATTTTGTAGCATGCGTCAGAATTCCTTCTTCTCTGAGACCGAATAATCTTCCGTTGTATGGATATACCACATTTTGTTTACCCACTCACCCATCGATGGACATTGGAGTTATTTCTACCTTTTGGCGATGACGAATAATGCTGCTAAGAACATAAGTGAAACAATATCAATTTGAATTCCTGCTTTCAACTCTTCTGGGGATACACCCAGAATGGAAGTGATGGGCCAAATGGTAGTTCGATGTTTAACTTGTTTGAGGAACGGCCATATTGTTTTCCATGGTGGCTGCACCAGTTTATATTCCTATCAGCTGTTCACAAGGGTTCCAACTCCTCCACCTCCTCCCCAACACTTGTTGTCTTCTGTTACAAGCTAGTGGCACAGAAGGAGCAAAGACACAAAAGCAAAAATGGCCAAGCACAAATGCCACCTCCTCTAGGAAGGCTTCCTTGCTTTGCTGGGTCAGTCACTCCTGCCTCTGGGCTCCCATGACCCTGTGGACTTTATCCTATTATGGGTCTTGGTATTTTATTTAATTTTTAACACTAAGAGAAAGTAGATTAGAGGTTGCTTAAGGCTGGAGGGAATGGGGGATATAGGAGGGTGTAGCTAAAGGCTACAGATTTCTTTTGGACGTGATGGTTGTACAATTCTGCGAATATACTGAAAACCAACTAATGGGATGCTATAAATGGGTGGTATGTGAATTACGGCTTAATGAAGCTGTTATAAAATAAAATGAATGACAGAAAAAATGTAACTTATTTCAGTTTCTGTAACTGAGGATACAGACTTATAAATGATAGTCAACTGAGTCTTTTTATAAACCCAAGGCAACAAAACACACACAAAAAAATGATCTTGCTTAGCAAACAGAAACAGGAATCCCGGGGCACCTGGGTGGCTCAGTGGGTTGAGCCTCTGCCTTCAGCTCAGGTCATGATCTCAGGGTCCTGAGATCAAGCCCTGCATCGGGCTCTCTGCTCAGCAGGAAGCCTGCTTCCCCACATGCCACCCTCCACCCCGCCCCCCCCGCCGGCCTGCTGCTCTGCCTACTTGTGATCTCTCTCTCTCTGTCTCTGTCAAATAAGTAAAAAAAAGAAACAGAATCCCATTTGTCAAGAAAAGGGCTCAGTGCACTTACCTTCCTTTTGTTTGTATATCAGCATTGCTGGGGGACTTTACAAACCAGATACCTGAACCCCACCCTGAAGCATCTCAGTCGGCCAGTGTGGAGCCTGCTTAAGACTCTCTGTCCCTCTCCCTCTGTCCCTCCCTCACTCCTGCTCTCTCTCTCAAATAAATCTTTAAAAAGAAAAGAGAAGGTTACATACTATATGGTATCATTTCTATGACTTTCTCCAAGTAAAAAAAAAAACATAGCGATACGTGGCAAAGAGTAGATCAGTGGTCACCAGGCGTTAGGGCTCGGAGGAGGATATAACTATAAAGGAACATCGCAAGGGAGTTCCTTTGGGGTGCCAGAACCATTCTGTACCCCAACTGTGGTGGTGATTATTAGAATCTATACACAAGGTGCCCCTCTTTTTTTTTTTTTTTTAAGCTGTGTTTATGTATTTCAGAGAGAAAGAGCGTACACGCGAGAGAGCACAAGAGGAGGAAGGGGCAGAGGGAGAGAGAGAATCTCAAGCAGACTCCCTGCTGAGTGTGGAGCCCAATGCAGGGCTCGACCTGAGCCAAAATCAAAAGTTGGGTGCCGAACTGACTGAGCCACCCTGTCACCCTGTTTTTTGTCACTTTGGGGGCACCTGGGTGGCTCAGTTGATTGGGTGTCTGCGTTCGGTTCAGATCTTGACCTCGGGGTCCTGGGATCTGGCACCACACTGGGCTCCCTGCTCAGCAGGAATTCTGCTTCTCCCACTGCCCCGCCCCCTGCTCGTGCGCCCTCTCTCTCTCAAAAAAACAAAACAAAACAAAACAAAAAACCTTAAACAAAAAGTCACGTTGTTTCTAGAAATTGAATGCCTTTAGTCTCTAACCTGAGTCTGAATGCTTGGTCTCTCCATGACCTGCACCCCGGGCAAAGCCACTGACATGAATACGGATCCATACTGTTGATACACTCAACGGACTGGTTTGGTCTTAATCCTTTGGTGAGTAGGGGGACCTCCTCAGTCTTACCTGCTGCTGCACGCCCAGTGCACAGCGCTAGGCCTGCCAAATAGCAGCCACCCAATAAACAGCTGGGAGTGAATGAACTCCCGCCCTCATGGAGCTCCCCTTCTAGTAAATGTGGAGGGAACACCCCAGGCATTGAGGCTGTGTTGGGCACTCTGGGTCCCACTATAAGAGACCCTCCCCACTTCACTGATTACTTACTGATAGTAAGGGCATTACTATTTTGTTCTAGGAAACTATACCCCTTCACTCCATCCTCAAGAGCTGTTAGCCGCACATGATATACGGATCATTATTCCCACTTGCAGCGAGTTATATGGGGGACTAGGGTCCTCCTGCTCAGCATTCGTGCCCACCAGAACCTCAGCATGTGACCTTACTTGGAACAGGGTCATTGTAGGATCTTTTACTCTAAGAACCATGAAGTTGGCTCTGTGTGCCACTCAGAGTCTGCTTGAGATTCTCTCCCTCTTCCTCTGCCCCTTCCCCAACTTGCACTCATTCTCTCTCTCTCTCTTTTTTTTAATCTTTTTTCTTATTTATTTATTTATTTATTTATTTGACAGAGAGAGAGAGATCACAAGTAGGCAAAAGCAGGCAGAGAGAGAGAGAGAGGAGGAAGCAGGCTCCCCGCTGAGCAGAGAGCCCGATGCGGGACTTGATCCCAGGATCCCGAGATCATGACCTGAGCCGAAGGTAGTGGCTTACCCACTGAGCCACCCAGGCGCCCTCAAATAAATAAATAAATAAATAAATAAAGTCTTTAAGAAAACCATCTGAAGCAAATCTATGTTCACATCTGTTAAATCTGTTTGGAGGGGAGAAAGATGTCCATGATATTTATTCTGTGTGTATGAAATACTTAATCATCAAAACTAGTAAAAACAAGAGTCCCCCTGGAAAGCCAATAGGCAAGAGGGACATGATGTTCATCACACAGGGTTCCACCAGCCTCCTATCAGATCCTGACCACTTGCTCCCTCTCTGATGGTCATGATCAGAGGTCCAGGAGCAGAAGGTGGGCAGTGGGGAACCATGCTATATCCTACTGGAGAACCTAGCAAAAGGTTCTGGAAGGCTCTTAAAAAAATCATGTTCACGGGGCGTCTGGGTGGCTCAGTGGGTTAAAGCCTCTGCCTTCAGCTTAGGTCATGATCTTGGGATCCTGGGATCAAGCCCCACATGGGGCTCTCTGCTCAGTGGGGAGCACCTTCTTCCCCCTCCCTGCCCCCACCCACCTCTCTGCCTACTTGGGATCTCTCTCTGTCAAATAAATAAATAAAATCTTTTTTAAAAAATCATGTTCATGGTAGCACTATCTACAATTTGCCAAAAGGTGGAAACAACCCAAGTGTCCCCCAATAGATGAATGGTTAAACAAGATGTGGTAGAGTCACACAATGGAATATCATTCCGCCTTAAAGGGGAATGAAGTCCTACAACATGAAAACAAATCTTGCAAACATGCTAAGTGAAAGAAGTCAGACACAAAGGGTCCCACAGTGTGTGAGGTCATCTGTATGAAATGTTCAGAACAGGCAAATCCACAAAAACAGAAAGTAGACTGGTGACTTCGAGGGGGGGGCGCTGGGGGAGGAGAGGGTGGGGACTTACTGCTCATGGGGCTGGGGTTTCCTTTTGGAGGAAGGAAAATGTTCTGAACTTACATACTTCATTTGGTGGAATCATATAACATAGTCTTTTACCTCTCGCTCTTTCACGGAGCACAATATTTTCAAGTGCCATATTTATTTTTCTCTGCTGTAAGACATGCTAACATAGGAATAGAACCCAAGTTCTCTCTCCATTCTCTTGCACAAACTACATTTTATAATCAGGAAACTTGCTTAATAAAAGTCTGAAAGAAAGTTGTAAGCACACTCCCCTTTCTCTTTGCCATCCCCAACTAACCATGAGACCTTGGACAAACCATTTTTCCTCTGTGTCCCACTACTTCTGCCAGGTGCGAACCCCAGTCCCTTCTTTGCCCAGCTCCTGACAAGGGCAGGAATTGAAATTTCCCTCCTCGATCTCACTCTGGAGTTACAAGCCCACAGCGCATCTTCTCCCTGCCCTCGAGGTTGTCCTAAGTCTCAGCATTGACAAAGGTCCTACAGTATTAGGCAGAATGTTCTCTTCTCTTCCCTGGGGTGTCTATTTAAAAATGCTGCCAGCTGAGAGTTAATCCTTTGGAGCAGCTGGTGGGTCCTCCAAGGGCTTGGGTCAGGTGAGGCACCCATGTTTTGCAGAAATGGATACCTCTGCATCTAAAAATAACTGTTAGGGGTTGAATTCTTTCCAGGGTCACTCTGGTGCCCTCTGGGACCATCCCAGGGACTGAGTCCAGGGAGCAGGGGGTGGGGGTGGGGCCGCAGGTAGTGGGAGTAAAGCAGGCTCCAGTGTTTGCACCATGGGTGAGTCCTGGTAGAAAAGTCACAGACCAAGGTTTGCCCCTGCTGCTCACTCTCTCTGGTGTGGCCTTGGACAAATGACTATTCCCTGCCAGCCTCAGCTTCCTCTGCTTTCCAAAGAAGAAGATGAGAGTACCCTCTTCCCAAGTTGTATTGGTGATTCAAGGCGGTGTGGGTGATTATCAAGATGATTCTTAGCATTATCAAACTTATTTGTCTCAGCAACCCAGAAGACCAAGGTCAGTCTCCTCATTGCCACACTGGAGAAGACGGAGGCTGATGGGGGATGGGCCTGCCCTGAAGATCACACAGCAAGGCAGTGCCGAGAACCTTCTCTTTGGCTCATTCCCTTTGCCATACTCCTTCCTGGTTTCTCTTGCTGGGTTCTGGGGGAGCATCAGGAACCACGAGAAAGTGGGCTGCAATCCCAGGTTTGCCACCAAAGCCCTCCCCTCTCGCCGGGTGAGCTTGGTTAGTCACTCCTCTCTCCGGGTTTCAATGGGTGCGTTTGTGCATAATGGGGGTGCTGTCTAGAGGGACCAGTCAGCCTGATTTGCCTGGGACTGAGGGGTTCCCAGGACATGGGGCTTCTGGTGCTTGTCTTAACAGAACCTGGGTCAGGTGGTCACACCGGTGCTATTACCCATTTCAAAGGGCGCCGGTGAGAACAAAAAGAAATTGCTTAGAGCTTAGCAATTATGCACGAGTTATTCCTGGAGCTGAACTGAAATGGAAAGTACCTGTGGGTGGAAATTTTAGCTGATGGATTTATAAAAATCAGCTCTGCCTGAGGAGGGAGGAGGAAACCCTGATCACGTCCCTAGCTCTGGCCTGGGATGGGCATCCCAGCATTCCCTCTCTGGGGGTTAGAGTCCTGTCTATGGAAGGCAGGGAAGCACTAGAAGGTTCCCCAGGGCACTTTCAGCAAAGCCATGGCTCTGCACTATTTAGTCTGAGGTCCAAACATGGGAGGTGTATTTACAGAGCTTCTCAGTGACTTGAAGGAGCTCAGCTGTCTGCCTTGGTTTCTTCCCCTGTGACAGATTTTTGGAAGGTTGGAGGAAAGGCAGCCCTTCACCCTCAAAAAGCTTAGAGTTCGTGCCAGAGGTCTCAAAACAGGGCTCAAGGAGCTGTCTTGTTAGTCCCACAGTATTTTAGATGTTCAACCTGCAACCTAGATGTCTTTCAGTAGGTGAATAAGTAACTATGGTGCATACGTACCCTGGGAGATTACTCAGCAATGAAAAGAAATGAGCTTTCCAGCCACGAAAAGACATGGAAGAACCTTAAATGCATACCGCTCAGTGAAAGAGGCCAGACTAAAAAGGCTACACACTGGTTGCAATTCTATGACATTCTGCAAAAGGCAAAACTATGGAGATGATGAAAAGATCAGGGGTTGTCCAGGACTTGAGGGAGGGAGGGGGCAGGATGCTCATGGGGAGCTTGGGGGATTTTTAGGTTAGTGAAATTATCTGTAGGATAACCTAACAGTGGATACACATTATACAATTGGTGAAATCCACAAAACGTACAACACCAAGTAGCCCTAATGTAAATTCTAGACTTTGGTTGATGATATGTGATAGTGATATTATAATAATAATGAAACGGGCTCCTGGATTATGACAAAGGTACTCCTCTGTGCAGAATGTTGATGGAGAGGAAGTCAAAGAGTACACGAAAATCATACTTGCAGCTTAATTTTGCTGTGGATCTAACTGCTCTAGAAAATAGCCCATTAACTTCTTAAAAAGAAAAAAAATGTTAATTGTTTTATTTAAAACAATTTTTTTAAATTTTTTTAAACAAATTAAAAAAAAATGTCTGAACAGCCGAATATATACACATAGGGAACTGCATATCGCACTTCCAGCTTCCCTTGAAACATCACTTCTGGTGGTTCTTGCTGCAATCAGGCGAAGATGTGCACAACTGGGTCTCACCTGGGAACAGTCCTCACGTGGCTGGCAGACCGCTTCCCAGACATCACCTGCCTGGTCCTTGAAAGCACTGGGCGTTTGGGACTTGGTCTAGATCACTGCTTCTCAACTGAGGGCAACTACATCTGGGGACATTTCTGGTTCTCACAACTGGCTGTCACATTCTGGTCGTCACAACTACATGCTACCAGCATCTAGTAGGCTGAGCCACAGGGATGCTGTGATATATCTTGAAATGCCTGTGATGGCCTCCACCACAGAGAATGATCTGGCCCTGTCACTTGTGCAAAGACCTGGGCAGCACTGTTTACACAGAACTGGTTCGCATCTGGGGAACTTAAAAAAGACATACTGACACTGGTAACGTGCACAGCGATTCTAATTTAAGTGGAAGGGTGCTGTGGGAACAAGAGGGTTCTGAAAAGCTCCCCAGGTGAGTTTAATGTGGAGGTATATTTGAGAACCACTGGTCTGGAAGGTTCTTGGGACAGGTCAAGGCTTAAAAGGATCCAGGACTGTCATTCATTCGTTCAACCATGCAGCCGACATCCACTGCTTTTTCTTCTCTTCTTGGATAGAACTAGGGAACCGGGAGGTGAGCCAGATCTTCTCCTCCCTGCTGTATTAAGGAGCTCCAGGTTCTAATAAGGAGCTCCTGCCTCTTTTAGTCCATCCTTCCTTAAATATTATGCAGATTCTGATTCAGCGGGTCTGAGGGTGGGGGGGAGGGTGGGCTGGCATTCTGCATTTCTTAACCAGCTCCCAGGGGCCACAGATGCTGTTCATCTGAGGACCACACTCTAAGATCTGTCCTCATTCAGGATTCTCACGAAAGCCTGACCCAGAAAATGCCTGCATCTCGGGAAACACATCCTCCTACGTCCTTACAAATAATTGTAACTACCTCTCCCAAGTGCCTTAGACCCTACTATGGAGAAAGTTCTCAATACATCTTTACAATAGCCTGGCAGAAGAGTTTGGGATTATGTTCCGACGAGCCTGTTTAACAGATGAGTGAGCTGAACCTCACCGAGGTGCAGACACCAGCCTGGTGTTCAGTGGTAGAGGCTGACTCCTAATTCAGAGATTTTCCCTAAAAGCCAGCATGGCTCTCAGCTCCACAGGTGTGCTACCTGTGCCATTGCCCAGGCCCCTGTGTTCAGAAAGGTCCCACATATACTTTAGCGCTGCTGTCACCATCTTGAAATTCTACTTTCTGAGTGGGGAGGCCCCCGCAGATTCTGTGGCTGCTCCTGTAGTCAGTACACAGATTCTAAGAAACATTCGTAGAGGCTCAGCAGGAGCAACAAACAGGATGGGGTGGGGTGGGGGGCTAACAGCTAAGCCCAACCCCTCCCTTTTCTAAAGGGAAGCAAGTATCTCAGCAATTGGAGTGAGTCTTGGGGTCCAGCAGACCTGGGTTTGAGTCCCAAGGCTGCATTTACCAGCCATGGGACCACAGGTTGGGCATGTAAATTAGCTTAGCCACTATTTCCTACTTCCTCAATTGCAAACCGAGGGCATTTGAACTGGGCAGGGGTTTCTCAATCTTGAAGGCATGCAGGAATCACTGGGGAGGGGACCCTGAAACATAAGCATGCAGGGATGGCCCTATCCCAAATATTCTGATTCAGTTTGTCTGGAGTGGAGGTGAGATGGGGGTTTAAGAGCCCCCATGAGCCTTTAATATAAGCAGGTTATGAACCACTGGACTTCCCCATCTTCAGGAACCTTCAGGCTCCAGTACCTCTAGTTCAGGTGACTTATTCACTCTGGCAGAAATTTCTAGGACCACCCCCCCCCACCATACTCCCGGCCAGCCTGAAGACCTCTTTCCTCCAGACATTTGTGTCCTACATCCCTCTGAAGTGCCAGCCCTCCACAGTTTAAGATTTCCCAAGGTGTGCTAGGTTCTGTACTTGCCCAGGAATCGGCATGAACCACCAAAATCTGTCTTGGACAGGAAATGCAGTCCTGGCCCGTGCTAAGACAACACAAAGCTTATTTTGCTTTGCAAAGTAACTGATCTGCAGAATAGCTTTTAAAGAATAGGCTCTGGCTTGTGGACGGGCAAAAATAAAACAGAACAAAAACACTTGGCAAGCAGAATATGATCCTATTTGCATAAAATCGTGCTTTACCATCTCTAACTACAGGGTTATAAACGCATGGAATAGAGGTCTAGAAGGGCCTGCAATACCTCAACTGTAAGGATCTTTTTTCCTTTCTGTTTCTCAGCTTGATTTTTAAAAACAAAGAAGCACCTATTTTTACAATCTGGAAAAAAAAAAAAAAAGCTATTTCAGTCCTGAGAGAAGAATATAGAGGAATTTACATCTAAGTGTGAGAAACAGTCAAAAAGTTTCCAGATGATCGATCCCTTTTCTAAAGCTAAATTCTTTAGTCCCTGTAGTTGGCTGGTGTGCTATAACAGTTAAAACGCTAGGAGATGAACAAGAAATACTCAGTGAGGCTTATCTAAAAATAGACCACACTCTAAGGAGGCTATTTACCATCATCTAAAAAAAATGCTTTTAAAAAACCCCAAGAAGCAGAATCTTTCTTCCTTTCTGAGATTCTCTGCGGGGGGTGGAGGGGGCGGTCTGGGGCTGGCTGGGTTAGCTAACCCCAAATCACCCTGCCCTAGGGCAGATTCTGCTCAGTAAGTGGAAAGGATCCGCGCCACCGCTGGAAGAATTCCCGCCGGGCGCGGGAGACCCAGCTTCGCTCTGTCGGAGGAGGAGGGGAGATTGCCCGAGGGCTGAGGGCCGCAGAGCAGCGGGGGCACCGGTGTCACTTTCTCTGAACCGGATTACTGCCCCCAGCACTGCCGGTCCTTATATAGACACTGAGCCGCTCCGGCTCTGCGCGCCAAGGGCAAGGAGGGAGGTCACGGCTGCGGGCGGCCAGGACATCTGGACTGACGGGCAGCACCGACCCCAGTCTGCGCTTTCACCGCGACCTATGCCGCTTGCCAAAATTCATGCGACCCCGCCGGGACCCCTGACCTTCTCTTCCAGCCCCCTCCCGAGCACCCGTTCCCCCTCTTCTATACAATTGCATTCCTCTCCTGCCATCCAGCCCTCATCCGCTCCTACTCCCCCAGCCCCACAATCCCGAGGGCTTCTCTCCTTGCCCTCCCTCGTCTTCCCCCCGCCGCCCCCCGCCCACTCCTTGTGGAAGAACAGCACGATCCCAGCACCTGCTGCTCCCCCGAAGCAGTCCCTGGTACTGTGCCCCGCCATGATCTAAGGCTTCCCCCTCCCCGCGACCCGCAGGTTTACCCCCACCCCCCGCCCCGCGATGCCAGCCCCCGCGGACTGCTGGCTCTGGCTCACCTGGCTCATACTTGAGGTAGAGAATGGAGACGATGAAGTAGCTGAGGTCGAAGACTGGAAAGAGCGGCACCCGCGAGAAGCTGAGCGCCAGCTCACCGAGGCTCAGCGCCGAGAGCAGCTCCATGGCGCCCACCGGGTTCCACCCCAGCCCCCGGCCCCGTACGTCCCGCAGCCCGCCGCCGGGTGACTGCGCCCCCGCCGCAGGACCCGCCCCCGCCCGCCAGGCACCGCCCCCAACCCGGCCCCCGCGGGAGAGGAGGGACGACCGCTGGCCCCGGGGCGGGTCGTGGGACCGTCCTGTCCCATAAAGCCCAGTAGGGTGTCCCATACTCTGTGCCTCGGGCCATCACGACCCCCTTCAGCCCAGCGAGGTAGGGTGCAGGGGTGTCCCTGTGGTGTGAGTTGGACAGGGTAGGTCTCCATGGCGGGGGGGGGGGGTGTCCTTCCCGCACAGAACTCACCCAGAAGGGACGGGTCGGTCAGGACCCTGTCCTGGTGGGACTCAATTAGGACCCATGTCCTCTGGAGCCTTGGATCGGGACCTGCATCCTCTGTGGGTCTCGACAAGTGGTGAACCCCATCTTCCCGTGCCCTAGAGTGTCAAGACCCCCGTCCTCTATGGAGCTTTCATGACCCTAGTCCTCTGTGGGGCTCTGTAAGTCATGACCTCCATTCCCCACCAGGAACCCTGTTCTCCAAAGGGACAGCTCGGTCGGACCTCCGCACCCTCGTTAACTCTAGCCTAGGGGGGAATCCCTGCCTTCCATTGGGCTCAGGAGGAACCTCCTCCCCGCGGGAAACCATGCCCGGGAGAGTCCACTACAGCAGCACCCATTCCTCTGCGCAGCTCAGTGGTCAGGAGGCCGGGTTTCTCCAGAAGCCGCCTGGGAGACCCCAGCCCAGAAGGAAAAGCTATGGCACTAATTCTGCAGCGCGCAGGGGTCTCACGGCTGCGCCGCACGCCTCCAGTGCGTAACCCAACCTCGCCCGGGTTGGTGCCAGTTTTGGGTGACGTCACACTCTCGCCCCGCCCTTTCTTCGCTACCCCTGGGCCTCCCTAGCGAGAAGGGGCGCTAGTTTTTTCCTAAAGGGGCCTGGCCTGTAGGGGGCGGGAGCCTACCTGCCTTGGCCTTCGATTGGACCAGCCCTCGCCTGCGAGGCTTCGCGATTGGTCGGCTCGTGGTCTTCTCTCCTCCCCCTCCAGGACTTCCGCTTCCGGTTCTGACGGACGCTTCGGCCGTAACGATGATCGGGGACATCCTGCTGTTTGGGTAATTAGGGGGGGCCAGAAGCTGGGGTGAGAAGGGTGAGAGGGACGAGGGGCAGCCCAGGTAACCTAATTCTCCTTCGCAGGACGCTGCTGATGAACGCAGGGGCAGTGCTCAACTTTAAGCTGTGAGTAGGCCGCTTTGGGTCGCGGCTCCACCCAGGGGACCCGTAGCCCCGCCCCCGCGAGCGTGAGCCCGCCCCACGCCGAAGGCCCCGCCCCCAAGCCCAAGCTCTCCCTCTGGCCACGCCTCCAGCCTGGTCCATCCTCCTTTGACACTTTTGCTGCACGTGGGCTTGAAATAGAGACTGCCTCGTTTCCCGGGGAATCTCTCTTCTCGCATCCCTTAGAGCCTCCGGCCCGTCCCCTCGCTCCCCCCCTCCCCATATTTAGCCCAATTCTTTACCCACGGACCAACTCTACACCTTGGTGGCTGCAGGCTTGTGACTGGCAGGTAGATGATGGCTCAGAAAGGTCACACAGCAGCTCAGCTAGAGGGCTAGAGCTGAAACTGTCCGAGGCCCTCTGAGCTGGGGTTCAGAGCCAGGGGATCAAGTGGTCTTTATGTCCCACGGAGAGTGGACACTGTCTGTTCCTCTTTGTAGGAAAAAGAAGGACACACAGGGCTTTGGGGAGGAGTCGAGGGAGCCCAGCACAGGTAAGGCCTCCTTTCTGGACTCGGAAATTGGTCCTGTTCAGAGAGGACAATTTTTTCTCAGCCAAGCCCTACCTTAGTTTTCTTTCCAGTAGTGTGTGTGTGGGTTGGGGGTTGTTGAGAGAGAGAGAGAGAGAGAGAAAAGTGGGCCTGAAGGTATGCTATTCCTTCTGCTCACTTTTGTCATCCGCTTTCTCCTGTCAAACCTCCCTGCGTAGGTCACCACCCATATAACTTCCTACAGTCATGATTTTCCTTTATGTATGCTATTATCTGGCTAATATTTGCCCCGCACACTTGCTCTTGCTTGTTTGGGCCCATTTCTGTGTCCTTGTGGGCCCGTCCTCCAGCATGAGTGAATGAATGAACAACTAGCCATGGCTTTCAAAGTGCTGCAGACCTCTTTTAATTAGAGGCCAACGTTAGCGTTCAGATAAATCAGATGTCACATAAAAATTCAGGTGTCTGATTTATCAAGAAAAATTTGAACATTCTACAGCTCAAGGTTTAGGCAACCTCTTGGCATCTATTGGATAAAATGAAGAAAAACAGGACCCCGTTTAGGCAGGGGTCTGTGGCCTCTGCCTCATCCCAGCCCCTATCTCCTCATCTTTATATCATCTCACTGTCCTGGGAGCGCTGGAATTTATTCATATAACTGTTTGAAACCTGGTGGGACCCGCACATGACTTCTGTGTCCATGCATCATTCATCACGCATTTATTGAGCACCTGCCACATGGTGGCCACTGTCCTGAATGCTGCAGACACAGCAGAGAACAAGACAGATGCAATTCCTGCCTTGTGGGTTGTATTGTTCTGGGGTGGACAGGCAGTTCCTAAACAAGGAACAAATGGTGATGGAGGAGATGAGAGGCGAGGACAGGGATGGGATTGCTGCTCCAGCTGCCACGTGTGGAGAGAAGGACCCATGAGAGGGTGGCATTGCAGCCAAGGTGGTGGGTGCCGTGTTGGAGCATTGCATGGGAATGATAGGAACCCCAAGGAGCAGTGAATTCGATGCCGATCAGACCACTCCCTTTTATTGGGGGCCCAGCCAGTGGTAGCTGCCTTGTTAGGTGCTTCCTGTAGGTGTGGGGCTCTGCCTCCATCCTGAAAGGTAAAGGGCATTTTCCCCATTTTATAGAGACGGAAAATGAAGTTCAGGGCTGTGGCTTGACTTGCTTGTGGCCACGTAGGAAATCAGTGCCAACATCCTGATTGAACCTGAGTTTTTCTGACCCTGGAGACTGTTCGCTCTCAGTCACTAGACCATTCATCCATTCATTCTTTCCTCCATATGTTCATTCAGCAGCTGTTTATATCACTTACTCACTCTCTAGAAGGTACTATACCAACTCTTGGGGCTGTGTTCTAGAGATCTAAATTGGAGGTGTGGGGGGGGTGGGTGGGAGAATAGAGGAAGGGCTTGGTGGCAGTGGGGGTGACAAGGACAGTTACAACAGTGGCTTCCTTCTGATCAGGGCCTCTCTGCACGTCTCCTTCCAGCCCGTATTCTGTTCTTACTGTTGCCACTACAGAGAGTGCTGCTCTCCCTGTGCTTGGCTCACCCCAGTACTGTAGTGGGTGCATTTGTTGAGAACCATCTGCGTGCCAGGCACTGGTGTGAGGTCTTCTTAGTTGCTTGTCACCCCCATTTACACAGGAGGAAACTGGGGCATATGTAGGCTGGGGACTGAGCAAAGTCATTCTGCGTGGAAGGGCAGTAAACTCCTGCCCATGTTTAAGGTCGGAGCTTACGCAGTTGCTCACAGCTTTCTGACCTCCGATCCCCCACATGGACTAGGCTGGCACCCCACCCCCCCATTGTATGCTCCCATGGCACTGGCCATGGTGAGTAACAGTTGTCATTAATTGCTTACTATTTGTCCCATTTTGAACTTTTTAGGAACTTGCCCTGTTCCTCCTTGTATCCTCTGCACTTGGCTGTTGCCTGGGACAAGTGGCCTTCACTTAACATCTCTTGATGGCAGGAGAGCCTGTTTTTGTGATGCTGGACCCAGAGAAGGGCCTCATCAAGCAGTGCCTCTCAGACATCCTGGGGCTGGGCCTGTGTTTGACATTTGCACTCTGGGCTGGGCTGCACATGGCTCTCCCAGTGGGTTGGATAATATCAAACTCATCTAAACTGTGTTCAGCAAGACTCTGTGTGCCCGTTGCATGCTTGGTTGGTGCAGTGGTGCCAGTAACTGTAAATTCCTGAGCTCCCGCCTCGTATTCTGTACTTAGGGGACAGCCCTGGTCTAGAGAGGACACTTTGGGTAGCTCCCTTGTAGATTACCCCACGTGGACCCATTCATTTCATTCTGGAGGATTAGAGAGGTGAGTGACTTAAAACTCTGGAGGAAGGTTCTGGAACCCATGCCTCTGGAGTCTCAACGTACCAAGTTGCTTCCTCTTGGAAGGGTTCTGTTCTGTGGCATCTGGGGACTAGAGTAAGTAACCATCAAAGCAGAACCTCCCTTTTACTTGCCTGAATTAGTATGCTTTCTCAGGTGCCAGCACTGAAAACCCAACCCAAAATGGTTGGAGCAAATGGAAACCTCAAAGGATTAGACTGTTTTCAGGCACATCTGGCCTCAGGGCTCTCTGTGTGTGACCCTCTCCAGCTCTCTTTTTCCTTCTGGGTTGGTTTTACTGTCAGGCTGACTTGTGTTGGCAAAAGATTATTCTAGAGCAGGGCTGGGCCCAGTGTTCTGTAAAGGGTCAGGTAATAAACATTTTCGGCTTTTTGGGTCGTATATTGTCTGGTCCCATTTCGGTAATTCTCGCAGCTTTTCACTTTTTCATTATTGTTGTTTTTGTGGTGATCTGTGATCAGTGAACAGGACTTGCTGAAAGCTCAGATAGTGGTCAGCATTTGTTAGCCATAGTTTTGTAATTCACGTGTTGACATTGTTTTTTAGACGTAATGCTATTGCACACTTAATAGGCTCCAGTATAATGTAAATGTAACTTTTATAAGCACAGGGAAACCAGAACATTCATTTGACTTGCTTTATTGCGGTGTTCTAGAACTGAACCCACAATATCTCCAAGGTATTCCTGTATATAAATGAGCGGGCATGGGTGTATTTTGATTAAACTTTATTTGTAGACCCTGAAATGTGAATTTCATGTAATTTCTGAGTCTCACAAGGTATTCTGAGTATTCTTTGTAACTATTAAAACGTTTTTAAAACATTTTAGCTCATGGGACATACAGAAACAGGTGGTAGGGGCTAACTTTGGCCCATGGGCCATAGTTTGCCACCCCCTTCCTTAAAGGACAGGGCTTACATCTTACTAGCCCAGCAAGGCTGACAGAAAGCAAGGGCCTCTTTCCCAGTAGTTGGGACAAAAGTCCCAGGACTGAGTCTCATTGGGCAGACTTGGGTCACGTGCTCCTCCCTGAGCCAGTCAGAGACTGAGTGCTTTTAGGGGTTGGTCAGTGGCAGCCACTGCTCGAGTACCAAGAGTTGGGGAGCAGAGGTGACCCACAGGAAAAGCCCCTGGAACGTGGGGCGGTGGGGTCGGGGTGGTTGGAAACTGGAAGCACCCTGCGGCCGTGACAACAGAAATGTCGGCAGTGCTTGTAAAAACACGTTCTGACTTTCCAGGTGACAACATCCGGGAGTTCCTGCTGAGCCTCAGATACTTCCGGATCTTCATCGCCCTGTGGAATGTCTTCATGATGTTCTGCATGATCGTGTAAGTCCGGCTGGCCTGTCCCTTCATTGTCCTGTTCTCGGTGGTGTTCTCTAGAATGACCCACCGGAAGCTCGTCTTCTGTCTTCTCACTCCACACTTTCATGTTACGCTTCCCGCTTTCAGAATAAGAACTCTCTCAGGCTAGAGAGGGAAGCAGGGTCTACAAAGGTTAGACTGTGTCACTGTGGTCTAGGCTGGAGCTTTGATTGGAACACGGTGTTCTCCAAGTCCTAGCTGTTCCTGGTGCCTCAGTAGAGGCTGCCAAGAGATGCCTTCCCTCGAGCCCATGGCCCTGTTCACCTTTTGCCAGCTGTGCTGTGTTTAGCCTATCCTTGGTATCTGCCAAGGTAGAAAATGTGGCTTAATGGCCAGCGTGCTGCTGGGTCCTGCTCCTGCCCTGCGGATAGCCCTCAGAAGTGTCTTCAGACTCTTCTGTTTTCATGCCAGTTTTTCATTTTCTCATTAGGCTTTAAAAAATCTAATTGGCTTGGTTTTCCTTCCAGTGTCAGGGCCTTAATGATTCTCATGAACTGTGAGACTCAAGAGTAAACAGGCTCAAGGAAAACGCTGTAGGAGAACCTGGTGTGTTATCATCTGGGCTAACCGTGCTGGGCTGGTCCCGTTCTTCCCCTAAAGAGGAAGAGAATGAAAAGTCTGCTCTCCTGAGTAATCATGGTGCTGAATTTGGGGTTGCTGGGTGGTCCTTGTGCCAGCCCAGTGGCTGTGTGAGGGGATGATTCCCGGACTTAGGAGTTTCACTGTGCCACTGGGAAGTGTTAGAGCCCTGAATGAGGACTGTGATGTGTGCCAAGAGAACCCCTTTTGGAGAGCTCGGAAGAGGCCTGTGCAGGTGCTGAAAGGGCTGGTGGAGTGATCAGGGAGTTTGCAGAGGAGGATATGGGCATAGCTAGGATTCACAGGAAGTAGAACAGTGTTGGTCTTTCCAGGTTCCGGCCTGTCTTTTCCTTCCTTCATTTACTGATTTATAACTATCCAGTGTGGGCTGTGCCTTGCGTTGATAGCTGAGACCGAGACAGCTATCATCGTTGCCATCAGCAAATGTACAGTATAGCCCGTGGGACAGGGACAGAAAAATAAGTAGGGAAAAATCACTGATGAGGCCAATGGGAGGATCTCAGTTTAGGTGATGGTCAGGAAGAGGCTCACAGAGAAGTGCTATGTAAATCAAAACCTAAAGAACAGGAGGAAGCCTTGCCATTTTTAGAGCTGAAGAGAGGCATGGTAGCATGTGCAGAGGTCCTGGGGCAGGGAAGAACTCCTGTGTTTTCATTATCCTTTTCTGTCCATCAGCTTCATTCATGCTCTCACCCGCCTAGCTTCCTTTATGGCTCACCTGTTGGCCTATTACTGAGAGGGTTGCGTTAGGCTCTGTGACCTCCTAGCTCAGCTCAAGGCTATCATTGTTTGTAGCCTGGTGTTCTGATTTTGCTTCCTGGGAGCAGAGCCTGCTTGACTTAGCTAGGTGTGACCTAGGTCCAGTTAGATGGGGGTTATGCCGATTCCAGCATAATCCCTGAGGTCGAGTCAGCAAGCCACAGCCTGTGAGCCATATTTAACTGTTTCCTGTTTTCATGCATGAAGTTTGGCACACCCATTTCTGTGACTGCATTTGTACTACGGCAGAGGGGTTGAAGCCCTGAGACAGAAACTGCCGGGCGTGCAAAGCTCAGACTACTTACTGTGTGGCTTTTTTGCCAACACCTGACCTGGGCCATCCTTTTCAGTAGGTGCCGTGAGTGAGGGAAGATCTCATCAGAAAAGGCTCTGTCAGGGAGGCTGTGACTGGCTTTCCCAGGATATTAAAAAAAATCCGGAAATCACCTAAATGTCCAAGAACAGGGGAAGAGTCGGGTAACTCAGACGGACGCCCACACGAGCAGCTGTCGCAATCTATCACTGACGACGTGCTGCAGGTTCTGTCTGCACAGGGGAATGTTTCGAAAGCAAAAAAGGCTGGAGGTCGCTTACATATGCCCTCTAGCCCCGGCTGTGATGTGCTTGCAGTAAACACTGAATAAATGCCTGAAGTCTGTGGAGAAAATACTTCCAGGGGGCCTCTGGGTGGCTCAGTGGGTTAAGCCTTTGCTTTAGGCTCAGGTTATGATCCCAGGGTCCTGGGGTCGAGCCCCACATCGGGCTTTCCCGCTCCGCAGGGAGCCTGCTTCCCTCACTCTCTCTCTGCCTACTTGTGATCTCTGTCAAATGAATAAATAAAAAACAAACAAACAAACAAACAAAAAACAACAAAAAAAAACCCAAAAAACAAAAAAAATGACTTCCAGCCAGGGAGTTGGAAAGATCTGCTCCAGGCCATCCACAGAGGTGACCCTGTTTAGATCGCTGAGGGAGAGTCACGGGGGCCAAGGGAATGGTTTGCAGTTCCCCTACACCCACTTTTACGTTGCTTGAGCTGAGCTACTTGGGAAATTTTTGAAAAGCCACAAAAATCTTGAAACATGGAGAGAAACATGCCCGAGTGTTTAGGAACTGAGTATAGATACCTGCAAGTTAACAGTGAAATATATCAAAAATAAGGTAGCTGGATAAATGGATAGGTACACTGTAAGGCAAAGTTATTTATTATTATTTATTTATTTGAGAGAGCTTGTGCAGGGGGAGGAGCAGAGGCAGAAACAAACTCCCCACTGAGCAGTGAGTCTGATGCAGGAGGTTCATGACCTGAGCTGAAGGCAGACGCCTGACAGACTGAGCCACCCAGGCATCCCAAGCACAGTTTTTTGTTGTTTTTTAATTTGAGAGAGACAGAGAAAGAGAGAGCATGTCCACGGGGAGGAGCAGACAGAAAGGGAGAGAAAATCCCAAGCAGATTCGCCACTGAGCCTGGAACTTGATGTGGGGCTTGATCCCACCACCCTGAGATCATGACCTGAGCCAAAATCAAGAGTCGGAGGTCCAACTGACTGAGCCACCCGGGCACCCATGTAAAGCAAAGTGTTAATTACAGAATGGAGGTATATATGCTGGGGTTCACGGAACTGCTCTTGTAACTCTTTTATATGTAAAAATCTCCGTAATAAAATACTGGGTGGGAAGACACGGAGAAGATGAGGGTGTCAAATCACGGAGCAGGATTAATAAGTAAAAGCAGAAGTCAGTCTTCGCAGTTAAGTATTTTGTATTATATTCCCAGGGTTGTGAAACCACCCACAATGCAATTCTAGAACATTTTCATCACCCCAAAGGAAAACCTTATACCCATTAAGCAATGACTGCCTCTTCTACCAGCCTTTGGGAGCCACTTAGCTACTTTCTGTCATTATGGATTTGCTAGTTCTGGGTATTTCCTGTAAACAGAATCGTAATGATGTATGGCCCCGTTTGTGTCTGGCTTCTTTCGTGTAGCGTGATGTCTTAAAGGTTCCAGCATGTTGTAGCGTGTATCAGCACTGCATTCCTTTCTGTGCCTGAAGAATAGGCCATTGTGTGTCTGTGCCACTGCCTGTTTATCTGCTCATCAGTTGATGGATATCTGGAATGTTTCCACTTTTTTTTTTTTTTAAAGATTTTATTTATTTATTTGACAGAGATCACAAGTAGATGGAGAGGCAGGCAGAGAGAGAGAGAGAGGGAAGCAGGCTCCCTGCTTAGCAGAGAGCCCGATGCGGGACTCGATCCCAGGACCCCAGGATCATGACCTGAGCCGAAGGCAGAGGCTTTAACCCACTGAACCACCCAGGCGCCCCTGTTTCCACATTTTGACTGTTGATGAACACTGTTGACACAGACGCTGGTGTTCAAGTTTTTGTGCAGACAGACTTAAGTTTTCGGTCCTCTCTGGTACATACCCAGGAGTGAAATTGCTGGGTTATATGGTTACTATATTTATCTGTTTGAGGTTCTGCCAGACTATTTTTTAAAAGTAGCTGCCATAATTTGCCTTCCCACCAGTAGTGTATGATGGTTCCAATTTCCCCCACATCTTTGCCAACACTTGTTATTGTCAGTCTTTTTCATTAGAGCCATCCTAGTGGATGTGCAGGTTGAGTAGCATTTCCCCAGTGGTTAATGACATTGAGCCTCTCTCTTCATGTACTTATTGGTCATTTGTATGTCTTCTTTGGAAGAATGTCTGTTTAGGTCCTCTGTCTTTTTTTTTTTAATAAACTGGATTATAACTGAGTTATAAGAGCTCTTTTTATATTCTAGAAACCAATCCCTTATCAGATACATGATTTGCAAATATTTTCTCCTATTCTCTGGGTTGTCTTTTCACTTTCTTGGTGGTGTCCTTTAAAGCACAAAAAACCTTAATTTTGATAAAGTCTATTCTGTCTATTTCTCCTTTTGTCACCTGCACTTTTTTGTATTGTAGCAAAAAGTCATTGCCCAGCCCATGGTCGTGAAGATTTGGGCCTAAGTTTTCTTTTAAGAGTTCTGTAGTTTTAATTTTAATAGTTAGGTCTGTGATCAACTTTGAGGTTATTTTTGTATATGGTGTGAGATAGAGAACCAACTTCATTCTTTTGCATGTGGTGGTCCTGCACAATCTGTTGTTCTTTTTATCTTAGAAAGAGTTTAGATTTATAGAAATGTTGCAAAGATAACAGAGTTCCCATATATATATCTTTTTAATAGCTCTGTGGTCTTCCCCTGGAAACCTCTGTCATAACTTAACAGACCCATTCTCAATTTCATGGACATTTATATATTTTCCAGGCCTTTCCCATTCAGATTTTCGTCAATGACCAGAGTTAACTGTAATCATCTGTTCACTCAGAAAAATAATCTTTTTTTTTCAAATTGTGAAAGTCATCATCGACTTGTAGTAATGAAGAATGGGCTAAAATAAAATGTTACAGATTCTGATGAAGTACTTTCTTAAATAGATTTTATTCTTTTTAAAATGTACCATTTTATGGGGCACCTGGGTGGCTCAG
Source organism: Mustela nigripes (assembly GCF_022355385.1). Classification (NCBI taxonomy): domain Eukaryota; kingdom Metazoa; phylum Chordata; class Mammalia; order Carnivora; family Mustelidae; genus Mustela; species Mustela nigripes. The sequence goes on along the minus strand of NC_081558.1, from coordinate 12,911,399 downwards.
TGGGTTGAGCTTCTGCCTTCGGCTCAGGTCATGATTTCAGGGTCCTGGGATTGAGTCCCACATCGGGCTCTCTGCTCAGGGGGGAGCCTGCTTCCCCCTCTCTCTCTGCTTGCCTCTCTGCCTACCTGTGATCTCTTTCTCTTTCTCTGTCAAATAAATAAATAAAATCTTTAAAATAAAATAAAATGTACCATTTTGGGGGCACCCGTGTGGCTCAGTCAGTTAAGCATCTGACTCTTGCTATCAGCTCAGGTCTTGATCTCAAGGTCATGAGTTCAAGCCCTGCTTTATAAATAAGATAAAATATACAGTTCAGTAGTGTTAAGTATATTCGTGTTGTGTAACAGAAGAGTTATTTATAGAGTCATAAGTAATATAAAATAATCTTAATAATAGTAACAAAATATTTTCTGAAAGTGTTTTCTGAGTTATAGCTTTACATCCTTCCCATCCTTATGGACATCTCTGCCCTCTGACTTTTCCAGGCTCTTCGGCTCCTGAGCCCCAGACACACACCTTCCTGGGAACCAGGAGCCACCTTCCCAGATGCCGAGTCTCCCTTCCTCCGTTCCTGACAACTTCAAGAATGGTTTTGACCGGAAAACCAGCGACCTTCCCAGAAAGCCCAAGTTCGTGGTGGGTGGAAAAAAAATGTTCGCCAAGCTACACACGGCTTCCCAGCCACGTCCTTGTTTTCTTTTCAAAGATATTTTCACTTTGGTTTCTGCGTTGAAATGCTGTCTACTTAAGGAGTTTCAGGAGGGTTTATGGAAGGGGATGTAATAACATTGCATTCCCCACAGATAAAAGAACGTTGTGTAGATTGCTTTTTTAGACTGAATTTCTCATCTAGCAAGCTTTTACTAGAAACTCATTTCTGGATGTTTCTTGGTTTATTTTTTAATAACCCTTCTTTTTTGGTTCAAATTATACAGATTTTTCAAAATAATTTTTTATCCAGGGATCTGAAACAGAAGGGTTGGCTTTTAAGATTGATGCAGCCTCTTTACTGGACTGTGTTTAGGAATAACAGGCAAGTTCATTGTTGCTGGGCTTGTGTCCAAATTCCTTTCCTGTCTCGATGGGCTCTGCTCGGCCACTCAGTGCCTCTGAGGTCATGCCCAGGACTTTAAGGGTAAAGCCTCACTGATTACCGTGGAAGAGAGGTACAGAACAGTTGGCAGAGGCAGATGTGGGTGTTACGAGAAATTTTGCCCTGCCTTGCAGCCCTCTGTTAAAGTAACCCTTGGGGCCATTAAATGTGTAGTTTTTAAGAATGAGTGACTTACATGATGATAATCAGGTCCAGGTCTGAAAGCTTGGAATTTGGGGTGGTCTTTTCAAGTGAGTGATTTCAAGGTTGAAAAGCAGTGAGCCTCATTTGAGGAAATACAGCATTTTGCATAGACTCTCCTTTGGAAGGCAGGTCCTTTTTCGCCAGGATGAAATGCCGGTTGTCAACACCCAGATCCTGTTGGTGTCTGATCTGTTGGTTGTGGGTTTTGAATTCCTGATTTGGAGGTAAACCTGGTGGGAGGAGAAACTAAATATGCAGACTTTTCAGAACTAAGTAGCACTGGAAATAAAGCTCATTTCCAAAAAGGATCTTTTGTTTATACATTTTTTTTAACTAAGAACTTCCAACTGGCGTTGTTTCGAATTACACTGTGGGAGACACCAAGGAGTCATTTTGGAGGCTGTCAGAAAGTCAGAAGAGAGGCAATGTTCAATTTCCCATTTTGGATTCTCCTTAATACTTATGTCAGGCCAGAATGGGGCAAATGGGCTTTGGAACTGGCTGCTTTGGGGAGTGTTGAAAGAGTCAGGGAAAAACAGCGGGGTTTTGCAAGACCAGGGCCAAATCTACTTTTATGGCTGCTCAGCTGATGTCATTCTCCTCCACCGCTTCTGTAATTTATTCCCTTGTCAAACCCAGGCGTATGGTTTGTCAGTGGCCAGGAACGTAGCTGCTGAATCGAGCTTCGCACAGGCCTGTGTCCTTGTCAGCAAGAACAGATGTGCCGAGATCTTGGCTGGTCACTCCTCAGGTCGTGTCAGTGGTGCGGGGAAACCTCACTGCGTTATTCAGACTGGTGCTGAAGTTTCAGTGAGGCGAGGCATTCGTACGTTACAGGGATAAATCATTCTCTGAGAAGAGAATGCTGTCATTGAGAATTTGTTTCAATAGTTGTATTTTTTCCCAGAGAACTGTTATCTCATTGTTAAGCCCTCTGCAAGCAGTGTGGCTTTGGAGGCTGCTGTCCATTTTAAAAGTTGCATCTCATGGACGTGCACCTTTAGGAAGCTTTTTGAGAACTCTCGTTAACATCAAAGGTTTTCAACGTTTGAGTTTCGGGTGCCAAGGGTTCCCCAGCATTTAAGCGCTCACGATCTGGGCCAGTTAGTTGTGGGTTCAAGTCCCATCTCTGCTCCTTGCCAGCGGGACCTTGGCTGTCTGCTTCCCCATTCTCTGCCTCAGTTTCCGATCTCCAAAGTGGGTCTGGAAGTCCCACCTGCCTGGGGTTGTTGTGAGGTTCAGCACGCTCAGATGTGGGCCGAGTGGTTGACCAAGTGCACCTGGCACCCAGGAAGCGCTCAAAACCTGGAAGTCCTCCCTGCCTGCCTCTTCTGTGCTCTGCCTGCGTTCATGCGCAGAGTCTGCACACATGCCGTGAAAGAGAGATGGCATTCTTTAAAAACTATAGAAATAGTTTTCCAACATGGAAAACCTTTTCTCGCCTTCCTCCTTCCTTTCCAGCATTTTCCTTATCTGTATCAGTAAACAGGCATACCTTAGAGATACTACGGGTTTGGGTCCAGACCACCCCAATCAAGCGAATATTGCAATAAGGCAAGTTAAATGTGTGTTTTGGCTTCCAGGTGCATATAAAAGTTATGTTTTCACTGCATCGTGGAGTTGGGCCATAGCCTTACGTCTGAAAAACTGGCGTGTGTGCTGTGATTAAAATGCTTTATTGCTGACAATATTGCTGACAAATGCTTAGTGGTCATATGACTGATCAGACGTGAGTCAGAATCACTGATCACAGATCACTAAAGCAAATACAGTAATCATGAAGAAGTCTGAAATATGGTGAGAATCACCAAAATGTGACTGAGGGACATGAGGCGATCAGACAGTGTTGGGAAAATGGCGGCAGGAGACTGGTTGCCGCAAACCTTGGGTTTGTCAAAAACTCGAGGTCTGCCTGGATGTGACATAGTTTGATCGTGGTTAAGACAGCTTGGTTTCTTTTTTTTTTTTTTTTTTAAGATTTTATTTATTTATTTGACAGAGATCACAAGTAGACAGAGAGGCAAGCAGAGAGAGAGAGAGGGAAGCAGGCTCCCTGCTGAGCAGAGAGCCCTATGCGGGGCTCGATCCCAGGACCCTGAGATCATGACCTGAGCTGAAGGCAGCGGCTTAACCCACTGAGCCACCCAGGCGCCCCAAGACAGCTTGGTTTCTACTGTGTTCATTTTGGCATCATTTCCTTCATATCTTCGGCCTGCCTGACAGGCTTCGTGATGCTGGGTTTTAATTACTGCGCGGTGTTCATAGAGCTCTCTTTAACCGTGGCCCTCTTGCTGGTCCTTTCCTGTGTGCTTTGAACTTGTACTTTGCCCACATTTATCCATGCCCCTGCATCCCCATTGTTGCAGCCTTTGTTGGTGCCCTTCATGGGTGCTTCTGCAGTTCCTAGGAAGGCCACATTGGTATGTGCCGCCGTTGTAGCTTTAGTGGTTTTTGTTTTGTTTTCACGTTTCTTACTATCCGTGCATGTTCCTTATAGAAAAATTATACAGCTTTGCCTTAAGGGATAGAACCACCAATAATCACCTTCCCTCAGAGAGCATCACTCAAGGTACAGACATATCCTTCTGGCTCTTTCTCTGTGCGTGTGCACTAGGTATGGTGCACGTGTTTTCATTACGTAAATTGTCTTTGTGCCTTCTAGTCTGCTTTTTTAATCCGAGAATAAATTTCTGTATTTTTTCCTACAATTACCGTTCTTAATAACATTATAATGATGTGCCATGATTAACTCCTCCCCAGGTGATGGAGACTTGCATTGTCTCCAGTGTTTGTCTATTACAAATAACACTGTGATGAACATCTCAGTATGTCATCCCTAATGAATTTTTGTAGTCCCATTTTTTTTCTTTAAAGATTTTATTTATTTATTTGAGAGGGAGAGCATGTGCGCACAAATGTGGCAAGGGGCAGAGGGAGAGTGAGAAGCAAACTCCCCACTGAGCCTGGAGCCCCAATGCAGGGCTTGGTCCCAGGGCCCGAGATTACAATCTGAGCCCAAGTCTGATGCTTAACCAGCTGAGCCACCCAGGCTCCCCTTGGGGTCACATTTATTTATTTTTTAATGAATTAAAAAAATTTTTTTATAAACATAATATATATTTTTATCCCCAGGGGTACAGGTCTGTGAATCGCCAGGTTTACACATTTCACAGCACCCACCATAGCACATACACTCCCCAATGTCCATTGGGGGTCATTTTTAAAAAGAGATTCATCTTGACAGCTTTGGGCTAAGAATCCCAAAGAAAAATGCATCTGGACGACTTGAATCTGTGTTCATTTGTTCATGTGTATGTATGTTCATGTGTACAAGAACTGGGCTCTATATCCCCATCAGCTTTGACTGAGAGTGGTATTAGGCTATTTCGGTTTGTTTAACCTGTTAGTAAGGATGAGAATTCCAGGCTCCACCCAGATAACTGTTTTGTTCTGTAAGTAACTGCAGTTGACATCATGTCAGCTGGCTTTCGCTTGGTCCTGATGGTTAGGGATCTCAACCACTAAGTACTAAATGCCCACTGCTGCTTGCCCTGGAGCACGTTACATGGAGTTGCTGCCAAGGTGAGAAGCTGCACGTTGAGAATGAACACAAGGCCACAGATTGCAGTACCTGCCCTTTGGGATTCCTGTTAGAAATCCCCTTTCGGGGACGCCTGGGTGGCTCAGTTGGTTAAGCAGCTGCCTTCGGCTCAGGTCATGATCCCAGCGTCCTGGGATCGAGTCCCACATCGGGCTCCTAGCTCAGCAGGGAGCCTGCTTCTCCCTCTGCCTCTGCCTGCCATTCTGTCTGCCTGTGCTCGCTCTCTCCCCCTCTCTCTCTCTGATAAATAAATAAAAATTAAAAAAAAAAAAAAAAGTTTAAAAAAAAAAAAAAAAGAAAAGAAATCCCCTTTCGCTTCCTCCCCCTTGGCATCTCGAGAGATGGAACATGTCCCTCCTTTGGTGGGTTTCTCATTGCACTTCAGTTCCAGCTATTCTAGAGCAGAAGTCGGAAACTATGGTTCCCAGGCAGAGCCTGGCCCGCCACCTGTTTTTGTAAATAAAGTTTTATTGGCATCCAGCCATGCGTCTTCAAATACGTATTATCTAAGCCTGCTTTAGTTGCATTCCTGCTACAGTGGCAGTGTTGTGACAGAGACCATCTGGCCCACCAAACTGAAAATGTTGTCTTTCTGGTCCATATATGTGATGCATTTGCTGACCGCTGAGCTAGGGGGTGATAGAGAATCTCGAGGGGCCCTTTCCCCGCAAAGGCACTCAAGTGAAGCCATTGGCACACCTTGTCTACATTTTAATAAACACATTCGAATTTGCTGAAAAATCAAGCCAGCTATTTTCAAGCATGAGCTTAATAGACCAAAACGTAATTTTATTTCTCTTGATAGTTAGGGGAGAGATCTCTTCTGGGCTCCCTGTGATTCTCCTGAGTGGGAGTTCCTCTGTGTCGGCAGCACAGTGTGATAATGAGATCGGCTCTCCTCTGAAGTGGTTGGATTTGAAAAGCCAGCGTGGCTGTCATTAGTGAGGCATTTTCTTTTCATTTCAACTGTTTCATTATCTCCTTCTTAACCACATTTGTGTTTATGAAATATTTGACAAACCTCCCGATGTTTTCCCATGTTGATGAAAGACGTATGCCGTTTGTGTATAAAGCAAAAGGCCTGGTCTTTTTAAAAGGAAGATGTAAATTCTACTTGGGTATTTGTTTTCATCATTCCCTTGATTTCCATTATGGCAGGGAGAAAAGTACTTGATCTGCTTTGAGCCCCTTTCTGAGAGTTGCTGGAAATGAGAGTTTGGTAATAGTGAGCATTCCTACATGGGAAATTGGGTGGGGGAGTCTAGAGCAAGTTAGAAATGCAAAGTCCGTGTTTTTCAATAAGAAAACAGCAAGAACTAGTTCAGAGTATGGCTCTGTGGTTTTCTTTTGACCGGTGGATGATTTCGGATCAGACCAGGGGTTAACAGATTGCTGCCCACATCTGACTTGCCTCCTGTCTTCATGGTCCACAAGATAGAATGGTTTTCCCATTTTTAAATGGTTGAAAAAGGATTAAGAAGAAAATGAGAGGAAACTCCAGTTTCTTTGTCCGTAAATAAAGTTTTATTGGAAAGCTTCCACGCCCTTTCATTTACATACCATCAGTGGCTCCAAAGGGATCTACAAGGACAAAATTGAGTCCTTGTGACAGAGACCATCTGGCCTGCAAAACTAAACATATTTGCTGTCTGACTCTAGAGGAGTATGTGCTGACCCCTAGATTAAACAGCATTTTATTTTATTTTATTTTATTTTAAGAAATCTCATGGGTGGGTCCTGTTCATCTGTGGTTAGTTCACATTGTTGAGACCATTAGTGATAAATGTGGGCCACAAGGGTATTGGTCCGCTGGGGGAGTTGTAGAAGTTATTTTAAAGGGAATAAAGCGTTGGCGCATTTAATTCGAGTTTATTGTGTGAATCAGAGAAAATCATGGAAAAGATGGTTGTGGTAGAAACTAGCAAGATGGCGGTCTGAGCCAGATTACAAACACCTCTGTCCTTTATGGAGAGTGATCTGGAGCAGCAGTTGGCATCGCTGCCCCTCCATGTTCTCATCTGTGAAAAGGGGACAGTGAGGAAGAGAGCCTTGACACGTACCTACCGCCTGCGTAACACACAGCGGGCACTCAGTAAGTGGTAGTATTTTCGCGGCTGTCATTACTTCTATTAAAAAAATCTCCTGGATGGGGATTTGTGAACCTTAAATGAGGTAGCGTCTTAGTCTGCTCAGGCCGCCCTAACAAAGTGCCCCAGACTGGGCTGCCTAAACAACAGAACGTTTATTTTCTCATGGCTCTGGGGGCTTGGTGGACCAAGATCAAGGTGCCAGGAACGCTGGTTCCTGGTGAGGCCTTTCTGCGTGACTGACCAATGGCTGCTTCTTGCTGTGTGCTCACGTGACCTTCCTCTGTGCGTGCGCGCGCGCATGGGCTGCCTTCTTGTGCGCTCACGTGGCCTTCTGCTTGCGCATGCGCATCTCTCTTCGCGTGAGGACACCGCCATATTGTGTCGGGGCCCACCGTTTTGACCTCTGTAGAGTTACCGCTCTACAGACCTTATCAGCACGTATGTTCACTTTGGGAGTTAAAGCTTTAACATAAGAATTTTTAGGGGACACCATTCAGCCCATAATGTATGGTCAAAGATCTGTCCCGTAGCAGAGATTCCGGAGGTGTGAGTTCATGTCCTTGGCTAATAGTATGCTTCGAGGCATTAAAAACTTTAGAGATCTCCCTGTGGTCTAGCAAAGCTGATCCTGACACCTGGTACAGAGGGGTTTTGCCTCCCGATGTTCCGTAGTGCAGTATTTGCCTGGAAGTGGGGTGACGGCTTTGACCATAGCATCTCTGACCATGGTGTCCCCATGAATCCCCCAGGCAAAGTGGGGATTTGACAGGACAGGGTGGGGCACAGCCGGCAGTTCTGCATTTCTGTCAGCTCTCAGGTGATGTCCATGCTGCCGCTGGTCTCCGGACCACACTTTGAGTAATGAGGCTGTCTGTTCAGTGGCCACTAGCCACACGTGGCTATTTCACTTTCCCTGTCAGGGAAATACCCTTACCAATCCCCTGAAATTAAAACTCTAGCCCCCAAGTCACAAGTCCATTTTCAAGTGCCTTTCATGGCCGAAACCTCGAATTGGGCAGCACTGCCTCTAAAAGAGAGTGGTAAGTTTTCCTTGTCCAGAGCCTGCATGAGTTAGTTGTCCTTGGCTACTGTGGCAAATGGCCACAAGCTTTGTGGCTTAAAATAACACAGATTGATGATCTTACAGTTCTGGAGGTCAGAGGTCCAACATGGGTCTCATTGGGTTAAAATCAAGGTGTTGGCAGAGCCGGTTTCTTCTGGAGGCTCTAGAGGAGAATCTTGTTTCCTTGCGTTTTGCTATTCTAGAAGCTGTCTACATTCTTGATTTGTGGCCCCACCCTCTACCTTCCAAGCCAGCAGTGGCTGTGCAGATCTTTGTCATGATGCCATCTGATTCTTCTTCTGCTTCCTTCTCCATTTAAGGACCCTTGTGATCACATTGGGCCCACCTGCTAGGAGCATCCAGAATCATCTCCTGTCTTAAGGTCAGCTGACTAGCACCCTTACTTCCATCTGCAACCTTAATTCTCTCTTGCCATGTATCATCATTTATATACAGGTTCTGGGACATCTTTTGGGATGGGCTGATGTTATCTGGCCCAACACAAGGACGGACAGTAATCACTTTTGGCTTTGTGGACCACACAGCCTTTTACTCAGCCGTGCATTTCTGCTGTTGAAGGGTGAAAACAGCCAGAGACCGCACACACCTGACAAGGCCTTGCTTGCTGTGTGACTCTTTTTCCTTTTTTTTTTTTTAAGATTTTATTAGAGAGAGAGAAAGAGAGCAGGTGAGCACGAGCAGGGGAGCAGCAGAGGGAGAGGGAGAAGCAGACTTCCTGCTGAGCAGATAACCCGATGCAAGGCTCGATCCTGGGACGCTGGGATCATGAGCTGAGCCAAAGGCAGACGCTTAACCAACTGAGCCCCCCCCCGGTGCCCCATCTTTAGCTTTCTTATGGTAAATTGTAAACACACAAAAAGGGTTGTGTGTTGTGCTGTGATTGCCCATGTACCCATCAGGCGGTGGTTTTTTTTTTTTTTTTTTTAAAGATTTTATTTATTTACTTGAGAGAGAGACAGTGAGAGAGAGCATGAACGAGGAGAAGGTCAGAGAGAGAAGCAGACTCCCCATGGAGCTGGGAGTCCGATGTGGGACTCGATCCCAGGACTCCAGGATCATGACCTGAGCCGAAGGCAGTCGTCCAACCAACTGAGCCACCCAGGCGTCCCTCAGGCGGTGGTTTTTAAATCTTATTTTATGCGTTGCTATACTTGACTGATGGTCTGCACCAAACATCTTATTACTCTTGTAATCAGGAAGGACAAAAAACACACAAAGATGGGAGCATCAGAGCATCTAGGAAATGTGAGGAAAACCACCACCACCACGTCTTGAGGTTAAAAAGGAAAAAGCCACAAATAGAGCTTCCGGAACATGTGTGCTTTTCTGGACTCCTCTTCCATGAGCCTGGGAATTTGGCAAAGCTTGGGATGTTCTCAGGGCAAGCAGCAGCTCCAGTTAAATGGGCTGCCTTTTGGATTACCCTTTCCAAATAGGACATTTGCTTGCTCATGTCTCCTGAACTCTCTTTGTGACACTTCATTGAGAGAAGAAAATCTTGTCCAAGCAGTTCGGTGCCATCATCCAGTTCTGAGATTCATGTTAAGACAAATGATCTATGTAGTTGCCAGGACAACATGGGAGGGAGTTCCGGCCAGGGTTGGGGTGGCAGGGCTGCAGTTGGGGGATACATGGTTCCCCCCTGAGTAGGGAGCCCGACGCGGGACTCAATCTCGGGACCCTGAGATCATGACCTGAGCCGAAAGCAGATGCCTAACCGACTGAGCCACCCAGGTGCCCCTGGGGTTCTTTCTCCAACTGCCCTTTATATCTGACTACATGAACAGAAGTCAGAGTCATCATGCCAGGGCTTTACACGCATAACCTTTATGCTTTGGCACAACAGGGGGTGGCCATAGTATTGCCATTATCCCGATGAGGAAATTGAAGCCAATCCAGGGAGGTGACTTTGCCCAAAGTTGCTGGGGTCATCAGCTAAGCTGGCACGAGGAGGTCCCTGACCCTCATCTCCTCTGATGCTGCCGCCCTCCCACCCGAACACCTTTATTTGGGCTCTGCTACCTCTTTGTGGACGTGGATTAGGAAAGCACATGGCTTGTGCCCAGCCCACCTGAGAGACCAGTCCAGAAGCTGGGGCACCAGAGCCAGTTCCAAATTCAGAACTTCTCTTGCTTTCCAGCAGCACGTGCTGTATATGCCATGAAGCCCCGAGGCATCTGGGCTATTCGCTCACTCTTCAAAGAGTAATAATTCTGCAGCAAAACAGCTTGACATTCACACACAACTGGGCCAGTGGAGATTTCAGATGAGCTTTGCCAACCAAATGGGTCTGATGCAAAGTGAAAGAAATTCTTCGGACTTTCCAAGCCATGGGGTTTGGGAATGGTGGGGAGGGGGTCATGGGCCTGCATGCTGAGTCCCCGCCTTGTCCCTTACTTGCCAGCGATGTTGGAGACAGGTCATCGCTCCTATTTGTGTGTCCATTTCTCTGTCTGTGACCCCGATGGCTCCAGACCCAGTGTTGCCAGGGCTTGACACTGTAGGAAATACTTTCTAGATCATCTCCCCTCTCATCACGTTGCAGAACAACACAGCCTGTTTCTGGGATTTCCATTGGTGAGTTAGGGACCTTTTACTGTGGCCCCTGTCTGCTTCTGTTGGTGCCTGGTGGCTTTGGTCTTTTGGCCCTGGTCTGCTCCATGGGGGCATGGCTTGTAACCTGACTGGGTTCACGTATTTTCTCTGCCAGTCTGGGAAATCTAAGCTCTGGGCCGGGGGTTGTCATCCTGTCTAAAATCCAGTCACATGACTTGTTCCTCCTCCTCTGAGGAACAAGAATGAGGTCACCTGGTTGGCTAGTGAGATGAGCAATGTGACAGGAGGGGAGGAAACGAACTGCTAGGGTTGGGGATGAATAAGGCTGGCCAGGAACATAGGCAGCATGTATGAGTGTGACGAGCGGTGTGAGACAAAGGGGCTTCCCAAGGCCAAGGGCTTAAGTGAGATGAAGTTGGGGGGCCCCTGAGTTTTTAGAGCAGGGGGCAAGAAGATCCAGACCCATGTTAGCAAGAGCTGTCTAGAGCAGAAAAAGCTATAAGAGACTGATACTCTATCCTGCAGTTCTTTACTGAGGAAGAAGGGATTATCTTACCTTATTGCTATAGACTCTTAAATAAAGTGTTTATCAAAGTCATTCACTAGAGAGTTAAAAACAGTTTCTGATTTTCTATCTTTGCTTCATAAGGGTTACTGAGAGACCATAACGCTGCGCTAAGCAAAACGATACCCTCTAATCTAACAATGATTTAGATCACTTGATTGAATGATGAGATTATTGGAACATTTCAAAAAACCACTTTAGCAAGTTTTTGGAGGTCTTTTTAAAAAAAGAGGCAAGAAGAATAATTTTATGACTACAAACCAAAAACAGACAAAATTGCTTTTATAGTTTCTAACCATACTGTCTGATCTGTGTTCTGAAGAATTAAGTGTAAATGAAAGAGATCCATAGGTGTGTTCCCATAGCTACTAGGAAAAAAAAAAGCATGGGCTGCAGTAGGAAAGGTGGAATCAAAAGAGAGAGTGATCCTTTATTTCCTTCATGGGTATGTGTGTGTGTTAAGATGAAATGTGCTGTGTTGTCTTTATGTGTGATAATTCGTTACCCGGTACTTACCTGAAGGTCAGCGTGATAAAGGAGATAATTAAAGCTTATAAGGAAATAAGCTGTCTGGACATGTGTGGCACAGATCAGAGGAGAGAACTGTCAGCAGGCGAGATGATTGGGACAGGGCAGGGGTTCAGGGGAGGACAGAAACACAGGGGACACGTGGCCAAAGACAAATGCCTGGCAGGAGGGGCCCAGGAGTTAAGGAGCCATGAGGGCTGGAGAGCATTGTCCAGACTCAGAAAGATCCAGCCTGGAATCCCAGCCGTGCCACTGTGGGTGAAGGGGCCGTGTGTGTCTCTCACTGTCTGAGACTGAGACATTAGCAGCTGTGTCTCGGTTAGCTAGCACTGAGTAACAAATGCCCCCAGTACTAAGTGGCTTAAAACCTGTATTATTGAGTCACAGTTCTGTGGGCAGGTAATTGGATGGGGCACAGTGGGGCTGGCTCTGAGCCCCAAGGGCTTCTCAGCTCACATGCCTGACACCTCCCCCAGGGCGTCCCAGCCTCCTGGGGTTAGACATAGGGGGCTCCATGTTCTCTGTCATCAGGAACTGTGTTCTCCTTCACAGAGGCCTGTGGCTACTACCTCTTGCTGAGTGGCCCTCTAGCGTAGTCACTGGATTCTGCCATGGCAGCTCCCTGCTCCCAGTTCTGGAAAGGACTGCTGCTTCCTCTTTTTCATTTCTTCTCATTCCTTTTTTTTTTTTTTTTTAAAGATTTTATTTATTTATTTGAGAGAGAGAGAGCATGAGACATGGGGAGCATTAGAGGGGAGAGGTCAGAGGGAGAAGCAGACTCCCCACTGAGCAGGGAGCCTGATGGTGGGACTTGATCCTGGGACTTCAGGATCATGACCTGAGCCGAAGGCAGTTGCTTAACCAACTGAGTCACCCAGGCACCTTCTTCTCATTCCTTCTTACGGCCGAGTGATATTCCAGCCCGTGGGTGTTTATTTCATTCATCTATTCACCAGTTGATAGACATCCGGTGTGTTGTACTTTACACCCATTAATAGTCCTGCTGTGGACATTTACCTGTACACGTCTCTGAGTGTAGTTTTCAGTTTTTGATAGGAGCGGATTTGGTGAATTGGGTGGTAACTGCTAGGCCTTGAAGCTTTAGCTTGGACCGGGCAGAACATGGTTCCACTGCATTCTCTAAAGCAAACTGTAGCCCCCTCTTTTCCCCCCACCGAGTTAAGAGGAGAGGCTGACACAAGAACCTGACTGCCCAGAGGGGTTCGTCTGGGTCCTTAGGTAAAACCCTCAGCGTGCAACCTGACACTTCGTAGGTACTTAATAAATGTTACTCTTTTTGTCACGAAGAATAATACAGAACTGGGGCAGTAGGCACAACACTGGCTGTTAGGACTTAGATGGACAGCTATCAGCAGGCCTGATAGTAAACCCCTGCTCAGGATTTTGGAGATTATGGGCACGCTTCAAATTAGCGGTATCTGAGTCCGAAGGTGACAGCTAGAGGCTACTAGAGGTCAGAATAACCCCAGCAATGAATGAGATGAGGGTAGGCACCGCGCGTTCATTCTAGAAAATGTGGAACTTTAGGGACGAGTATTAGAAGTAAAATCACCTGTTATCCTGCCTGTCAGCGATAACCACTGTAAATATTTTGGCTGCTTTCCTTCCAGTATTTTTTCAGGTGCATTGAGTAGACGTACTTGTATAAAACCAAAATTAAGATGATAATGTATATGGTTTATATACTGCATTTTAACATTTTAATATGAAATATGGGAGCATTCCATGTTGTTCAATACTGATTTCAATAGTTAAGATGATCTATCATCTGTCTCTATCTAGGTCCTTTATTTTTATACTTTTAAAGCATAGTGTCCAGCTTTGTGAATTTCTACATGTTGCATACACCCATAAGACAAGACCACTACCCAGGTGGAATTATAAAATCCCGTGGTCCCTTCCCATCCATAACCTTCCCATTTGCAGGAATCGACCCCTAATTTATTTACATACTCTCCTTTTACTGAACACTTGGGTTACTTCTGATCATTTGCCCTTATATTATAAATGATGCTGCCGTCAACTTCCCCTTATGTACATGTTTGTCTACAGTGATTGCTTTCTTTGGATAAAATTTCTAGAAGGTGGGAAATACTGGGGCAAAGGATATGAACATATGGAAATGCTGTCAGACATCTTTCTTGATACTCCTGGCTTTGTCCAGGAGTGGCTTTGTCCCCCCTTTGGGGCACCTACCTGCTCGGACAATACAGTTAGAGCATTGTCTTCTTGGGTCCCCAACCTGTTTCCAGTGCTTGGAAACTTCAAAACTAGATCCTCAGGAGTAGGCTTTGTGCTTCTTTTTTTTTTTTTTTTTAAGATTTTATTTATTTATTTGACAGAGATTACAAGTAGACAGAGAGGCAGGCAGAGAGAGAGAGAGAGAGAGAGGGAAGCAGGCTCCCTGCTGAGCAGAGAGCCCGATGCAGGACTTGATCCCAGGACCCTGAGATCATGACCTGAGCCGAAGGCAGCAGCTTAACCCACTGAGCCACCCAGGTGCCCCTTGGCTTTGTGCTTCTTAATGTGCATTTGTATCCCCTTACTTGAAGACATAGTAAAATTATTTTGAGTTCTCTTGTTTGTCTTTGGAGCCCCTTCATAAAAGCAGTGACGTTTCAGGGGCTATTCAAAACCAATTGAATTTTTTTTCGCATTTAAAATCAGTCGGCCTTGCTGCAAGGAAAGCCACGCGGAACTCTGAAACCCGTCTCTGGGTGCTGCTGAGCTCATCAGTAGGGTTGAATGAGTTAATTCATGAGAGTGTTTTTTAAAAATTCCCATCAGATGTTAAATTCAGAGTGAACAAATTGGTCAGAGTGAGGTGGTGGTTTCTTCGCGTTCATTTTTCCTATTAGTCATCGAAGCCCTCACATACTTTATTGGGGTAAGTCCAGTTACTTTCTCGCCTTTGAATTGCCCAACTCCCAGGGGTGTGGGTGTCTTAAGGGGTCACAGCTGCCTTTCACTTTATGAATGATTGAGTCCGCCTGGTGGGTCCCTGCTGTTGCTTCTTGCAACATATGGTCGCTGTTGAAGATTGGTCCTAAGCAGTTGTGGGAGCTGGCTTGCCCACAGCTTCCTCCATGATGCCCTTGCCTATCCCGCTCGAGCAACTGCCGTTCATGGAGGGAGAATGAGCCCACACCCTCACTGCCAAGTCTGGCTGAGGATGCTCTGCACCCAGGCTCTTAAAGCTACCTTTCTGCCACTTACCATGGCAAGAGCCAAGTCATGGACTCAGTGCCTCTTACTTTTTGAGGGGCCACCTCACTAGGAAGTAAGGCAGCATTGTCAGGGGCATCACAGGCACAAAATATCTTGTCCTTTCAGAACAGGGTGGGGTGGATGTTCTCTGGACCTAACTAATTTAAAGGGCACATTGCTGGGAAAGAACCATTACAACAAGAGGATTTACCTTGAGCCCCCCACCTTTGTATAACTGATAGGAGCCATTTCAAGTATGTCCTCCTTGAAACAGAAGGTCTTGCTAGGTGAACTTCAGTATCTATCCTGGACCTAATAGAAACTAATGTTTTCAAGACTCAAGACTCTCATTGAATGGCCATCTGATTTAATTTTTACCACTATATCTATGTTAAATGTGAAATAAAACTATATCTATATATATCTCTATAGCTCTGTGTCTATGTGCATCCTAAAGTGTATACAGTACATTTAATATTCATTTGTTAAATATTTATGGAGCCCCACTTTGTGCCAGATCTATGGAGATGAACTGCATACCTATGTCTGGGTGTGTGTGTATACAGCTGGCCATGCAGAACTCAGTCATCTTAATGTTGCTTCTTAGTTTAAAAAGAGCAGGTAAGTTGAGTGCTTTCCGAACCTTTGTCGAATGTGCTTCTATGTGATCCTTGATTAAAAAAATAAGATCTTGAACATCTGAGTTAGAAATTGAAAGAAAGGCAGGAGCAGACTATGCTTGGGGAGAGCTTGTTTATTTTGCTTATCTAAAATGAGATATCAAAAATGAGTATCTCCAAATGGGTTGGTTTCCAACCTGGACCACATACACAAAGCATCTCATTCTAGGAGAAAAAGTAAATTTAAGTATTTTGCCCGTGTTTATTTTCTGCTACAAGTGTGATGTAAAACTTTTCACATGTCCAGAAGGAAGCAGCCACAACCACGTGCAGAAACAGCCGTTTCTGCAAATAAAAATGCTTCCCAGAAGCATGACAAATGTAAGACTAACAGGTGTAGCACAGATCCAAGGCGCGCGTGTGGTTCTCATCAGCTAGCTGCCTCCCTCCTGTTTTAAATCTAGGTCTTCCTATAACAACAAAAAAGGTTATTTCTCCGGAGCTGCAGCTAATAATCTACTCAGCCTTCCTTCTCACCCCTTCCCATAACAGTGTTCCTAACAGGGCTTCCAGAGTGAGCAGAGAGCAGTAGAAGAAGGCAGTAAGGTGGGGGTGGGGAAGGAAACTCCTTAGACTTGACCTTTAACAATTATGGGTTTGACCTAGAACTCTGTCTGAACTTGGGCCTCAGTTTCCTCCTTTGTGAAAGGTTTTGTTCAGAGAAGGAGGGTTTCATTTTTCCTGCACCTCCATGCCGAGCAGGGTGGGTCTTTTAAACCAGTGGTTCTCAACAGGGGACATTGGCAATGACTGGACATTTTTGGTTCATCTGACTAGTGGGGAGAGTGCTACTGGCGTTTAGTGGGTAGAGACCCAGGATGCTGAATATCCCCAAATGCTCAAGACTGCCCCTGCAACAGTGATCCAGCTCCAAATGTCATTGGTGCCCAAGATGAGAAACCTTGGCGTTGACACAGGTTTGCAACCCTGGGGTCGGTGGGCTCACAGGGCTGGCTTTGGGGCTTTCCTAGCTGGCGTGACGGCTCCCCCGAGAGGCGCTTTGCAGTCATGTTTTCGTGATCCCAGCACGCGAAGCGCTGCAGACCCCCCGCCTGCACCCACTCCATCTGGAAGGGTGGGGCGGTCTTCGGCGCTCCTGAGGTGACCCTTCCGCACACATTATCACAGGGCGGTCTTGTCTCCCTCGCCCCCAGGAACAGCGATCAAGGAGCTGAGAACCCTCGGCTCGGAAAACTTAGCAGCTTCTCCCGCCCGCGATTCCCGTCACCTCCGTCCGTACGGGGAAGGCTTTCCTCTTCAATGAGGAGTCCTTCCGCCGCTCCTCCCCCAACTCCCCCCGCAGAGGCGGCCTCCTGGAGAGCCCAGGTTCAAGGACTCGGCGCGCACCGCGCGTTTCCGTCGGAAACCTCAGTTCCCCATGGCCCAGCCGAGGGCGGGGACTCGTAGCAGCGGCCGTTGCCCCGCCCAACCGCCTCCCAACGGCTCCCTCCGCCGGGTGGTGGGCGGAGCGTGGTGACGGACCAGCGCGCCTGCGCGCGCATGCGTGGGAGCTACAGGGCGGGGCTCGCGCGCGGCCCCGCCCAGGCCCGGCGTCTCCGCCCGCCCCATCTCCCAACCTCCTCAGCGTGGCGCCGACGCTGCGTGCGGCGCGGGTTACCCAGAGTGCTCCGCGCGGGGGCAGCTCACTGGAGTTTGGTTCTCGAGGCGGCGGCAGCAGCGGCGGCGGCTCCGGTGGCTCCTCCTCCTCCTCTGGTGGCGGTGGCGCCCCGGGCCCGAGCCCCGGCTCCCCTCTCCGCCACCCCGCGCGCCCCCTCCTCCCCCGGCGCCGCGGGGAACATGAGGCTCCGCTCCCGGAGGCCGGCGAGTGAGTGACCCCCGTCCCCCGCCTCAGCCCGCCCGCCCGCTGGCCCGGCCGCTCCCCCCCGCCTCGCCCAGGCAATGACAGCGGCTCCGGCGTCTCCGCAGCAGATCAGGGACCGGCTGCTGCAGGCCATCGACCCCCAGAGCAACGTAAGTACCCGCTGCGCGGGCCGGGACGGAGGCCGCGTGGGCCCGGGACCCTCCCCCTCCCCAGTGTCCCTCGCCCGCCGGGCTTCAGGGTACCCGCCTGACGCCCACCTACCACCGAGGGCCGCTGCCATCTCGGTCTCTCGCCCCACGGGCCCGAGCCGGGGGCAGGTCGGGCACTCTGGCGGCGCTCGGTACGTGAGGCCGAGGCTTCCGTGCGGCCTGGGCGGAGGGAGCAGACGGGAGCTGAGGCCAGAGCTTTCCCTTCTCTCTCGCTCCAGCTCTACGACCCTTGTTGCTTCTGACGGAGCTCACCCGCTTTGCTCTTCCCCGGGGACTCGCGACCCCCTGGAAGTCCTCCTGGCGTGGGGGAGGGGAGGGAGAAAGGCTGTGGAGCAACTGGTGTCCGGGGTATGACTCGGGAGCCTGTGCCGCCTGTGTCTTGGCCTTCTGGGTGATCAGGGAAGTTCTCCTCCCCTCTTCTCCCGGCTGGAAGCACCTTTCCGGTTTCAGAGGGAACCCCCCAGGTTACTTTGCCCTTAGCCAGGTGCCCAGGACGCGTGGAGAGTCCCCCTCCTTGGTTCTGCGAGTGGACATGCCTTTGCTGGATCCCTCTTGGGATCGCTGCTGACCGTAGATGATCTTGGGAAGGGTGGGCTATTACCTTTTTGGCCCTAAATGCCCATTGCGTCTCTAATCAAGCCAGAGCCCCGCTTTTTGGTGTGAATTAGAGGTGATTATTTTGTCTCCAGTTTCTTCAAGAGCTCTCCTTTGGCTATCCCTTCCCCTGCCCGAGGGTCCCAGCTTGGTGGTTTGTCACCTAGACGGTCAGGGTTAACCCCAGAGTGTTGCTTTCTCAGATGGCCTTCCACCGAGGCTACTGTTTGCAGAGGGATCTCCTCTGCCCCCCTTCGTGTGTGTAGGGGAAGACTCACAGTGTTCTCATATTTTCTCCAAGGGATTGTTGGCAGTAGGGGTCATTTTCCCCTGTGGCAGGAGCAGGTTGAGCAATAGGAAGATGTTGTGGCATCCAGGTATGAAGTGAGCCCCTGCATTTGCTGGGAGACCAGGAAGTAGCCATTGAGATCACTTTTTAATATGTTGGGGACCGAAGAAAAACTGTCTTGGGCCAGGTAACTCAGGTTTCTCTCACTGTAGGGTTTTTGTTTTCCCATATGTGAGTTTGACTAATTAATTACTTTTAGCACTAAGCTTTAAACTTGGTGTTTTTGGAGTAATTCACATTGGCTTGTACAATTTTGGTAGAAATTCAGGAGTTATGGTCTTTGTAACACTGATTTTTGTATCATAAGTAATCCTCTTATCCCTAGTCTTGAGGCCCCATTAAGATTAACTTGATGGTAATTGTTTTTAACAAATGTTGTATACATTTTTGTTATGACTTTGGGGGTGGAGTAGGCACAAGCTATATAAAACCTTCCAGAATTTTTTGCAGTAACTGGTGCTGCTGTGGTTCCGAAGATTGAAGTGTTAGAGGATAAAGCAAGTGATGTGAGAAATGGAACCTGGTGACTTTCGCATCTTTTGTCCAGAGTATAATTTCTTGAATTCTACGTGCTTGTTTGCCTTTGGGAGAATCTGAGAGGTTGCTGAGTTATTAGCACTGATCCTTAATGCCACCTAGGAGAGCTTTGGGATCAGGAGGCACTTTGACAGGCAGTAACGATGTTGTAGATTAGGTGGAGCAGTGACCTCAGGGGTTCCAGTGTTGTGTAAGGCTGTAATCTAAAGGGTTCCTGGTGGGGGAGGAGGGAGAGGAGGGAGAGGGGTTAGCCAGAAGAGGGAGAAGGAAACAAATCTCAGGTTTTTGTGTTTTAGTGTATGCAGATATTTTGCATTCGTAGAAGCCCATGGTGGTTTCCATGGGTTGGGCTTCACATTTCTTATGGTTTGTTTTGAGGAACTCCATCACTAATGGGGGTGCATGGAGTTCTGATATAAGTGTGGTGGTGGATGGAATTGGGAAACTGTCTCTGAGATGAGGGATGAAAAAAGTGCCTCCTTTAAATGCCGCCATTGCCAGTGACCATCCGTGAGCATTGTTAGAACGTTTTGACAGGAGCCTGGCTTGGAGCAAACCACATACAGAAACTGGAGCTATGGCAGAATAGGCTACCGGCAGAGATGGTGCAGCCCTAATTCTGCAGGTTCTCTGGATTGGCCTGGACTCATGGGAGAGCAAGGTAGCTCCAAGAAGGCATTGCTGGTGCACAGCTGCTTTTCTCTACTTTGCCCAATTATGAACTCCACTTTGGGATAGTTAGTTGACACATATTTAAGATGCTCATGAAAAAAAAAATGGGGACAGTGTTGAAGAGCCAACACTAAAATTAAACCTCTTCTGAGAGAAGCGACAGAGAATTGTGTCATGTAATGCTTACCTTTATGGGCATGCAATTATGGTTAATAAACTTAGCTTTTGCTTGAAAAATCAATGTCAGGCAACTGACCTAATATCCACAAGTATCTGAGAAGTTAGTGAAGTAACAAATTGACCATCTCCTTGACAGAGGAGTTCTTGAAAGGAAAGTTGTCTCTGTTCACAATTCTAGCCTCTAGGGTATTTGAATTTCAACAGGCTCTGAGTTAATAATTTCTGCCAGCTCAGTAATAAAGTAAATCCTCTACACTCTTTTTTAAAAAGCAGCGAATAGTTTTTTCAGAACAATCTAAGCCTTACTCTCCTTGTGGCGTGTGTCCACCAAGGTGTTAGAAATCCCTGAAGCGCAGTGTGTGCCTTTGTCCCAGCTTAATCTTGGTGGATAGAGTTGAGGACCTTGTCTTCCTGCTGCTCAGAAGTTGGAGTCCGTCCACCCAAGCACAGTCTTCCTCAGCAGGTGATTAGATTTTCATCTCTATTGGACACTCTATTTCATGAAAGTTCGGGTTGTCTTCCTGACCAGAATGTGGGCTTCAGGAACATGGTTTGTTTGTTCTTACTCTAGAGCAGAAGCGCTAGGTGCTTTAGAGTGCTAAGTGCTGGTTAAAATGATGGAACCCTAGAATCTTCCTTTGGCCTAGGAAGCCCGTGTGACTTTAATAGGTGCTGAAGTTCAGTCTTGGAGTATTCTAATTCAGAACTCTCTAGAACTGTGAAGAATACAGATGTTAGTCTGGCATCTGAGAATAGGTCTGACAGACGGTGGCGTGGGTACTGCATCCTCATAACGAGTTGAATAATGGCACAAGGCAGGCCTTGCTCAGAGCAGGTGAGCATCTCTGTAATCAGACCAGAGAGAGGCCAGAGAAGGCACTGAGGGGGAAGAAGGGACTTGAACTTGCGGAAGATGTCTGTGTAAAGAAAGGCCTCCCAGTGGTCAGGATTTCCAGCAGGAAACTTCAAAAACTACATTCTTTCTCACAGTTACGAAGACATCAGGTGCCAGTGGGAGGTGGTCATAGACCAAGAGGCCTCTACGGAGAGATACACAAGGAATGATAATTTTCCTACCTGGGCATTTGAAGATTTAAGATGTTACCTAGCTTCTTTGGGCTGCAGGGTCCTTGTCTATAAAGTGGGACTGGGAACTGGTATATGCACCCATAAAACTCTTTCCAGAATGTGAACCAGGGTACATGTTCTAACATGAATTGTTTTAAAAGTTTTTTCTTTTAATGCAAGGTGCATTCTGTGAACTTCTTAAAATAGCAAAATTCTAACAGAACTCGGCATAGAGATACATACTGTATATGATTTTGCAGCACTTCCGCAGGGTCTTCTGCTTCCCTGCGGCTTCCCTGTAAGGGAGGTGGAGGGAGCAGCCGGTCTCCCCTTCCTGCAGGTGCGGAAGCCAATGGCATGGTGACAGTCAGTGCTGTTTAGTGGGGGCCTCCTGTGACCAGGAGAGGACAAGCTGCTTTTGTTTCTGTTGACTTCATTTGAGGTGACTGCCCTAAAGTTGGGGACTTACCCGTAGTTTAACTGACAGTGTTTCTAATTCTTAATGTCACCACACTGCTCTCAAAGGTGAAGAGATGACTTCTGAAGAGGCCCGAGAGGGTATTGTTCTTGAGCTGGCAAAAAAAGATGTGGGGAGCCTTTTCTGTCCCATGTAAGTTTATATGAGATTACAAATTGGTTTAGATTTACCTGTGATAGATCTAACAGGTTGATGATATTAGCCTGTTTTGGAAACATCTAAAGGTTTCTGGCAGGGACGGAATCCTGGGCCAGAGCATACCGTGGTGTGTCAACTGCCAGCTGATAATGGAACTTTTCATAAGTCTTGCATGCCAGTTTTGTTTTTTGCTTCAAGGTTATAGCACTTATGTTAACTTGAAACACTGTTGATCCTGCTGAAAGGAGGATTGCTCAAAATTGTAAAAGGGAAGGCTGTAGGTTCTGATTCTCCCCAACACGGTAGGGGTATAAAAGCTAAATGTGTTGGTGCTGTCTCATCATTCTGGTTGCCCAGGTGCAATGACATTTCTGTCTTTGCTCTTTATTTGTGGCCAGGGTGTCTGAAGAGAGCAGTGTGGCATTTTATGACTTTGGGATAGGCAAGTAACAAGTGTGACTTGTGAAGCAGGTGTAAGTCCTTGTTCTGACTCACTCTGTCCCTCAGAAGAAGTTGGATTTTACAGTCTGTCTCCGCAGAGGTCTCCTGGTGGTCCTCAGAAGTGACTTTAGTTGTCATCAGAGTATGTTGTCCTGGCTGGAAGTCACAGAGGCCTGGAGGACTGTCCCAAGATCAGCTTGTGGGAAGGGGCCTTTGTCTTGATACAGATGTGAAAAGGCTCCATGGTCACCTGGGCTCCTGGGCTCAGGATGTTGCCGTGTGTGGCAGGACGTGCACCTCAAGGGTGCAAGCCTTGGGGTTAGGTGAAGGAGAGGTGCCTCAGTTTTGGTGTCTGTATAAGCGTCTTCTCAGAGCTCCAGTTTAGCCAGAACCAGAACTCAGTTCAGTTCCTAGGGATGGGCAGTTCTATGGGCAGGTCTCTGCCCAGCCCCCACTCTGAATTGTCTTCTTGAAGCTGTGGTTTTGTCTCTGTTTGTAGAAGTTGTGCCTTCCCCCACCCTCGCCCCCTGCCCTGTGCTGTCTTGAGTCTGTTTGGTCCCTTTGGGACCCCTCAGCTGGCTGTTGGAATGGGTGACTGACTTTGTGGCTTGGTGAGTGACTGCATAGGCCGTGCATTTTCAGCCTGGCCACTTGGAGCCCCCATCTGAAGCTCCTCCTGTTGACTGTCAGGGCACACATGTAGAACTGAGCAAGCATCGACGCGGTAAGTCCGTGAACTGGAAGGAATTTCCTGCGGGAGGAAGACATACCAGTATTCTGCATGTGATGCTTAAAAGTCGTCTCTAAATTCTAGGTCTGGGGAGGCCGTACACTAACATCTTAGTCACCAACTGGTACACACTCTTTATAGAGAAATACGGTAAAACTGAAAAAGGTGGCTCAGCAGTTGAATAAACATTTCTAGCAATTGCTTATGCTATTGGGTGTGGGGGGGTTGAACCTGGAGATGCCCAGCCCCTGACCCAGAGGGACCTGGAACAGGAAGAGAATGTGCACATGGGCAGTCTGAGGTGAGGTGGGACTTGGGGGGGTGCTGAGGTGGTCTTAGAGGGCTACAGCTCTTCAGTCCAAATGGGACAGTTCTTCGTGTGTCTTATTCAGAGGTAGTTCAGAGTTTTGAAGAGTATGAAATGACTTCTAGAACACATCATAATTTGAGTTTTCAGAATGAAAACTTTTAGAGTCAGATACAGGAAGTCTATTCTTGGTTTGTCTCTGACCTGAGGGAAACAGAATTTGGAGGGATGGCTGGCAGATCCTCAACAGTTTGCCTTCTCAGCAGTGGAATGGGAAAGGGGCAAGTGTCAGGCTCTGTGAAGGGCCTGGGGTCTGCCTTCAAGTATTTGAAGAGCTGTTGTACCTTGGGGTTTGGTTTGCTTTGTCTGGCTTTCTGAGGCAAACCTAGAAGGGGAAGGCAGGAGGTCCTGGGAGACAGGCCCAGCTGCCCTTGGGGGACCCTTGATTATTGTCAGAGCTGGCTTGCGACAGTCCGGAACCACTGTGCCAGGTGGCTGTGCAGACATGCCTGGGCCTTCCATCTGGACCCCCAGACTTCTACCCAAGAGTTCCTGGAGATTATGTTCTGTGATTGTGTGAGAGGCCACTAAAAAAGGAGAAGGGTCACATCAGGTATGTGCCACTGCCAGGCAGGTGGGGCTGAAAGCCTTTGAACACTCCTGGGACTGCAGTGAGGTTTCCCTTGTCCATCCACTGGAGGCTGCAGAGTGGACAGCCGCAGCCTGCAGAGTACCTGCTGCGTGCCAGGTACCGCGTGGAACACCTTGCTTCCTGGTTTGCTCTCTGAGCTAGTCCTACACGTAGATGCTCTGTCTTCATTTTAGGGGAGGGTAGAGATTAGTGACCTCTCCGGTGTTGCAGAGGACCCTATGGGCCTATACCTGGCTCAGAGGTGGTGGGTTTAATGACAATCTCCTGCCTCCCACTTAAGCCGTGCCCAGCAGGGAATTTGGACTGCTGTGTCTTCTGAGGTTTAACCTCGTAAATACAGTGTTTTTAAATGTTAAGTTTTCGTGTTTCTATTTCCTTCGCAGTTCCCACAACCTTTCTCCCTTTGATATCTTCTAGCCTCGTGGCTCCTACCTTTTTGCCTGTCAGGATCCATTCCTATGATCAGAAATACGCAGTTTCCACATAATGGCAGATGTATTTCCAATAGCTGCTTTATGAGAAAATTCAAGGAAAGAAGCTACTCTTAATCTAGTCATGCTTTGAAGTGAAGTTGTGTCTTATCATCAGAGCAGCATCTACTTAAATCTGTAAGCCAACCTTTCTTGTGCGTGGCACCTGGGATGGGACCCTCGGTGGCTCACATGTGTGGCCTTCTGTCATTCTTTCCGCTCTCCTTTTCCAGAAAACGTTCCCGCTTTCATCCCAGACAGTTGCCCTCAGGCACTCTACATAACTTAAAAACCCTACATTCCTGCTGATAATAGGTCTTGTTGATTATGTTTTCCTGGGATTGCAGGCTCCTTGGTAGTGGAGCCTGAGATAATCCCCATGTTTCTATGACTTCCATAGTGAGCTGGTGCTTAGAAGCTTGTTGATCTTCCTGTGAGAAGGGCTGGTCTTGGGAGCAAGACTTACCGAGCAGGTACTAGGGGACAGTACTTTCCAGCACTTTTCACGAATTGAAAACATTCACTCTGTATAGCAGCACAGGGAGGGAGGTACTACTGGTGCATAGACTGAGGCCCAGTAGACACACAGCTAGAAGGGATCACACTGGAGTTGGGAATCCTTCTCTCCCTACCCCCCACCAGGCCTCACCCACCTGCTGCTGCCGCCTCTGGCACCTGAGAGAGCATAGTCGGTACAAGGTAGGCATTCCACTTTCCTACCCGAGTGTGGATCCTCATGCTGGATTTGTCTATGGTATGTTTTTATGTCAGGCTGGGAGAAAAGTTGTACCTGAAATGCTTTGTGCTGTCTCTTGAACTGGCTGAGGAAAAGGTATGAGGCGTTTTTTTCCTTCCTGTCTCTTGGCTGGCATTTTTCACCTCTGACAGAAAAGATGACTGTTAATCTTCAATTCCTGCCTGTCTGTGGACCCTGGAGATCCTGTTCAACTGCTACCTTGGGACTCTTTTAAAAAGTCTCATGACAAACCAGACCCTTTCTGGACACCCCCTTCCCTGGGTTTCATCGGGGCCAGGAAGTGGGTGATGCTTCTTCCAGGTCGTACCCTGTGATGGGTCAGCTTGACTGCTGTGGAGATCATGATCACCTGTCCACAGTGAGCAGAATGATTTCATAGGTGGCTGGCTGTGGCTGGCCTTGACTCTGTGGCGGTGGTGGTGGTAGAGGGTGGTTCTGTGGTCCTCTCATGGAAGACTCACGTGTATGTGACCATGGCTCACACCGAGAGCGCAGCCCTCTCCCAGGCTCTAGTAGCCCCAGTGCCCTGCCCATACTTATACATAACTTCGGCTCCATCCCCTACCCACACCTCTGGTCACACTTGGTTCTGGCCAAGCTGGCTGTAGCTCTTTTTGCACAGATGGCGTCTGGGTTCTTCTTGTCCCCCCCACACCCTCTTCCGTTCCATTAGCTCTCTTGACCCCTCTTGCCATGAGGACCCTGGGTCAGCTCAGGTTGGGGTATGGGGACTGTGGCCACGTTCTGTTTCTCCAGGTGATCCCCAGGGTAGCGAACTGCCCTCCTCTTAAGGCCAGCCCTTTTGGAAACCACTTCAGGTAGACACTTTCCAACTTTATTTACCCTGTGCATCTTGCAGCTGTGCCATGCGCGCGGTTGGCAAGCCGGCCTTTTAGTGCTGTCTGTGGAGGAGCAACACTGATGTGTAGGTTATAAAATAGGAACAGTTTGCCCTCTTTCCTCCAGTTGTTTCACATTATTTCCTTCAAGTGTTCAGCTGGATAGATGCCAGCAGAGCACTCGTCTTCTGCTTTTACTACTTCTTTTGGCCAAGCCGCCCCTGGGGAGGGTCGCGCTGTGCTCGTGACAGGAACGTAAGTGCAGAAGCGCTGGTTGCCTTGTGCCGCTCAGAGGCTCGGAAGTGAGTCTGTTCTCAGGTGAGGACCTGGTTTCGCTCTATCTCTTTTGTCATGTTTCCTTCACACAGTGGGGTTTCACCTTCTTTGACCATCATCCAGAAGAAGGAAGAGAAGGTGATGCTTTCCCAGAAGTTTCAGCAGACATTTCGTTGATGCTTTTTCTGGGCTTTGATGGAATTAGTGTTAATTGGTGCACCCCTAACTCTGGGCATGGTGTTACTTCATCCAGACCATCCCAGAATAGAGGGGAGGCCTCCAGGAAGCATCAGGGTCCTGTTGGTGGGAGGGATTAAGGGGTGGGAAACAGGCTGACAATGTTCCCTGAATGCGTGCAGTTTAATCATCTCTCTCTCTCTCTCTCTTTTTTTTTTTTTTTAAAGATTTTTATTTATTTATTTGACGTACAGAGATCCCAAGTAGGCAGAGAGGCAGGCAGAGAGAGAGGAGGAAGCAGGCTCCCTGCTGAGCAGAGAGCCGGATGCGGGGCTCGATCCCAGGACCCTGGAATCATGACCTGAGCTGAAGGCAGAGGCTTGACCCACTAGCCACCCAGGCACCCCAATCGTCTCTTTGATGTGATAATACCATCAAATAGTTGGCCGTGGTACTGGCCTGGGAGACTTGGGTCCAGGCACAGAAATGTGAGTCACTGAAATGTAAGGTCTGAAGTAAGCGAAGGAGTGATTTGGATATTATGAGGTCACAGCACGAGGTTCTGAGTACCCACTCCTGGTTGAACCTGCAAACTCTGAGTTGCCTGTAGTCACACTTGGGTACTTTGCTGTTACCTTGTGTTAGTGCCTATGCTGGGGTGCAGCTTCTGACCCTATGCTAGGCTGAGGAGTACTTTGGAAGTCTAGGAGAGCCTGCCACAGTGCTGCTTGTTCCCCTGTCCCCATCATTTCTCCTGGTGCTGCGTCCAGCGCAGCCAGGGGGAGGTGGTGCAGTCCCAGAGGCCCAGACTCACACAGGCCTCCTGTCCCCGTAAAGCGATCCCTTTGACTAGGTGAGAGCTGAGTTCTCCGGACTTCTTTCCCCTTGGCTCAGAGGCATGGATGGACACTGGATGGTCTGTTGAAAGCTGATCATCCTGCCCATTTCCTCTTGCCCTTGGTTAGCCTGGGTAACCGGAAACTGGTACCTGCACTTCCGGGCCTGGCTTTTCTTCCCCTTAGGTTAACTGAGAAGGGTGGGGTCAGATGATCTTTCACAGCCTTCTCCATTTTTCATTCTCTTTGTCTGTTGGGGTAGGGGTGGCTCTCAGCAAGCTCCTGAAGTTGATGATGTCTGCACCCCCCTTGCTGGATGCTGGTAGCCTAGCAGCAGTAGAAGTGGGCCACATGTTAGGTTTTAGGCATGCTCAAAGGAGGAAAGGTTTGCGAATGGGTATTTCACTTTCACTTCTATTTTAGAGGAGCTTCTCAAGCATTTACAATTCAGTTTGAAGGTTGGTGACAAGGCAGTGCTGCCACTGAATGCAGGAACTTAACTTCTTGCCAAAGGGCAGAAATAGCACCTTTCCAGGTGTTGTGTGAGCTTGTCCTGCCTTTGCTTGTAACTTCTCTCACCCCATCACTGAATCAGAATGGGGCATGTGTGTCTGTCTGTCTGTCTTATGTACAGACATCTTCTATGTGGTGGGAAATGCAGCAGGTCAAGTGCGACCTCTTGACAGGTAGGCCATTGAAGAAGAGGGGATTCACTCTCTTGTTTCCAGTTTGAAAAGTGCAGAATAACTCTGGTTTTGCATGGGGGTGAAGGAGCCCTTATAAGAAAATGGTAGTGTTGGGGCGCCTGGTGGGTGGCTCAGTGGGTTAAAGCCTCTGCTTTCCACTTGGGTCATGGTCCCGGGGTCCTGGGATTGAGTCCCGCATCGGGCTCTCTACTTGGGGTGGGGGGGACTTGCTTCCCTTCCACCCCCGCCTGCTTTTCTGCCTACTTGTGATCTCTGTCAAGTAAATAAATAAAATCTTAAAAAAAAGAAAGAAAGAAAATGGTAGTGTCCACAGGAAGTCAGGGAGGAGCATGTAGAAGCAGGGCCTGTGCTTCGGACAAAAACAGTAGGGGCCCCCAGCCTGCGTCATTCTCCCCTATGGCAGGACAGAAATGGTAAGGACACTGGTCTGGGGTGGGGGTGGTGCTGCCTTAGGGTTTCTGGTGGATTGCCTGTCAGCTCCACTTAGAGGGGAGTGGGCACCTGCTTGTCACCCTGGTGATGACACTCCGGTTAGGATTGCAGTGAACATGGTG
The DNA here is from genome assembly GCF_022355385.1 of Mustela nigripes. Taxonomy (NCBI): domain Eukaryota; kingdom Metazoa; phylum Chordata; class Mammalia; order Carnivora; family Mustelidae; genus Mustela; species Mustela nigripes. Next base: position 12,882,977 of record NC_081558.1, on the reverse strand, counting down.
GGGTGGGCTTCCCCAAGTTGGGAAATAGGAAGTGGCATCATTTGCTTTGTGAGATGAGCTGACCCTGGGCACAAGAGTGTGCTTGTGTTTGTCCCTCCAGGCTGTCTTCCTGGGTCATCGTGCTGTCTCCAGTTCCCTGCTATAGCGTTGGTGCTGAGTGCACCTCTGCATGAGTGAATGAGGCCTGATGTCTGATGTCTGACATGGATTGGTGCCCATCGTCCCCTATTCCCTTTGCACCTCGCTGTGTTAGCCATTCCATTCTCTCCAAACTCTCTGCCCACACTGCCTCCTTATCCCCGAGTGCGTTGGCTTTGCCTAGCACTGCCAAGGCCCTGTCTGTTTCTAAGGCTTTTCCCAGATACACTTAGAGCCACAGCTTCCAGGGGCACCTGAATCCCCTCTCTGCAGCTGACAGTTGTCCTGGATGTGCAAGCAGTCCATTCTAGAAGGGAGGCGCCTTCTTTCCTCTTGCCCTTGGTATGCTGTGCTGTGGTGGTTGGCAGTGCCACCACTCTGCAGGCGACCTCAGAGCTGTCCTGGGGTCCCCCTCCTGTGGCAGCTCCTTTCCTGCAATATGGGATCTCCAGGGAGGTCTGCCTCCTGCTCTCCTCTCCACACCAGCTGAAGAGTGAATGTCCCCAAACCGACATCACATCCTCTCTCTCGGGGCTGTGTGGCTGACTGAATAAAGGCTGAGTTCTTCAGATAGCATATGGTGGAGAAGACCGTCTTTCTCTGGGTGGAAAACTGAGGCTTTGTCATTAGACATGACCGAGCTGGAATCTTGATTCTGCTATTCACCTTGCAGCCTTGGATGAGGTCGGGTTTTCAGCCTTCATTTTCTCAGGAGGATGTACATACGCAGCTTCAGAAGGCTCATGAGAATGGGATGTGGTCCCAATCCTGATGTGCCCCGGTTATTGACATACATGGCAGCTCACAGTTCCCAGGACTGGGAGTGGGCAGCTCCCACCCTCCCCCCACCCCCAAGCTGCCAGTTCCTGTCCTTACCCTCGGGTCAATGCCGATTGGATGATTCATGACTGGGAACTAGCCAATCACGGGGCTGTATCTTCCTGGCCAGTGGTTGGTTTGAGGATGGGCCTGTGACCCATTCAGAGCCTGTGAATGTTTTAGCACTTTGCTGGCGTGAATTGGGGGGAGACATGAATGGGAGAGGATATGAGCGGGTTGCTGCTAGGGTCTCCCACTTGGGGACGACCTGCCCAGGAGTGACACCAGGCCAGAGAGTTGAGGGAGGATTAAGACATCATGGCCTGACCAGCCCAAGGTGAGCCCTGCCTGAATTTTTCAGTTGTGTGAGCCAGTGGCTTATTTTCTGGGTGCTGAGGTCCTTTTGAAAGCTGACTTTTCTGTTACTTGTAATCAAGTCTAGAGAGAATCCAGACAGAATCAGCCAAGCACCTTATGCTCCGGTCTCTGGCTCAGGTGTCTTCGCTTCTCCTCTGCTCCAGCTGTGCTCCGGTGCACATCCGTCAGCTCCTGACCTGCTAGTGTACCCACACCTGCATGGTCCACCCTTCCTCTTTTTCCCCCTCCCTCTTCACTTCCTACCTGCCTCTCTGGGCTCTGGGCTCAGGGTGCCTCCCCCAGCAAGGCCAGTGCCAGCTATACAGGAGCCCTGTATTCTGGCTGTTCTGGTGCCCTGGTCTGATCATCCCCATACTTTTAACCTGTCTGACATGACTGTATTACACACACCCCCACCCCCACCCCCACCCCAGCAACCTTGGTTCTTCTGCTAGTGCATAGTGAGCCTCTTCATTCTGTTAAGGTCAGTGGCCAGTTTATGAAACAGAGTGGGTTCATCTCTGGTTTCAAACTACAGATGAGCGCAAGCAGTGCCTGTTTGGGGAGGGTTGAGGGTAAGAGTTTAGGTTTGGTGGGCCTCGACAAGACAGATGCTCAGCTCATGAGTATTGGGGTTGGGGTGGCTGGTTCCCTGGAAGACTCTTCATTCCTGTTAGGACTTCTTGGCCTTCTTTAGATCTCACTCCTGGTGTCCTCCTGTGTACATGGGTTCTCTGGGAACCCTAGTGGCATAGTTAGCACTCAGGTACCGAGCCTGTCCTGTGTGTGTCCCATAGTTCTGGGGAGTGTGGGGATTCTGGAGGCAAGTGGCAGGACCCGGGGAAGGGGGAGGGCGCCCTAGGTGTTGCTGTACTGGTCCAGCCCCTTCTATGGGTTGTGAGCCCTTCAGGTCCAGCCCGCAGGAGGGCACTAGCCTCCTCCCTCGTTGGGTGAGGCCCCGCCCAGGATGACTTCCCTTGTAGGGGCTTCATTGTGAGAGCAGCACCTTCAGGTCCTTCTCCTGCTTTTGTCTGTCTGGACTTCGGGCAGATCACTTCCTGTTTCTGAGGCTCAGTTTCTCTATTTGTGGCTCGGGGCTGTTGGAGCCATTACCTGGTGGTGGTGTCCTAAGAGGCTGAGCATGTCAGTGCCTGCTATGGTGCCCAGCTTCTGTTGTCACCAAGGTGACCATGAAGGAATGAGTGCTATCTGTGTGATAGGTGAACAAAAGAGGGAGGGAGGTTGTCCTTGCTGGAGGCCATGCACAGAAGGGGGAATAATCCTATCAGTGACCACAGGCCTGCAGATGGAGTTCATAAGGTTATTTTTTAATCTTCGGCCTTAATAGATATAGGAGAACCAAAGCAGCAGCTCTTAAGGTGCCCTCACTCTCTGCTAGGTATTATCCCATTTCATAGAGGAGTGGAAGGCTAAGCCAGGTGACGTAGCCAGTCACCTGGCCACTGCATAAGTGACCTTGGAGTGCTAGCTTTCATCACGAGACAACACGGAGAGCCTGCAGAGAGGAGAAGGGTGTGAGAATCCCTGCAGAGGTCTTTCCTTCCAGAGAACTGCTCGCTGATGGAGATGGTCTCTGTCTGTGCTGTCCCATGTGGTAGCTCTGAGCCATGCATGGGTGGTGACTAACAGGTGGCTGGTTAAGACCAAGGAACTGACTTCTAAATTCTATTTAATTTTAATGACCACCTGAATTGGACAGCACACTTCTGGGGCCTCAGATTACTTGTGCTTTGGGTAAGGTCCTGGGACTGTGTTGTTTTTTTCCACATGGGAAATAGGGGAGGGGGTTGCACCTAGGTTGGCAGAGGGGTGCAGAATGGGGCTCTTGTCCTTTCCTTGCAACCCACTCGTCTTAACCCCTCCCCAGCCAGACAGCTCTGGTTATTCCAGTGTCTCTAGAGCCTCTGAGCCATATCTGCTCCACTTGTGAGGTCTTGTCTTATGGGGAAGAAAGCCTACTTTCTTAAGTCTGGATTGATGAATGCAGTTAACAATCAAATAGAAATCCTTTGAGCCTCCCAGATGGACAGAGATGGACAGATGGGAGGACAATGAATAAAAGAAAGAAAAGTATTTAATGTGCAAGGGTTTTGGAGTGAGGCCTGGGTTCAAATCTCTACTGCTCTGTCTCTGTCTCTGTCATTGGACAAATCGCATCAGATATTTGCTGTCAGTCTCCAGTTTGCTGTTGTCTATAAGGGGAGAACCAAACAAGTCCTGCCCTACTAAAGGGCGCATCATGGGCGCTGAGCACGTCCAAGCCCTTCCCTGCCTTTCTGGGAATGGGGACAGGAGCACTCATTCCCCTGGATGAGTTTGTAGATATTTAACTTTGGTTTTCACAGATGCTGTTCTTTCTCAAAGATAGTCTTCCCTTTAGTGTGAGCAGTGAGCAGTTACCAGACAACATTGCATAATTTTACACATTTCTGAAAGCTCCCTGGGGGTGGGAAACCGGAAGAAATAGGTTGTAGAATAAAATCTCAGACTTGTAGAATGAAAGGCGCACTACTTTGGAAGAGGGGTTTTGGTTGGGACTCCCAGTCAGGATGAAAACCTGCCTGGACTTTTCTGAATCCCTTTGTACTGCATTTGCAGAGGGGGGTGATCAGAATCTGATTTTGTGAGTGAAATCACCTTTAGGAAGCAACATCCTTTCAGTCTGGAGAGGGTTTTTACAATTAACTGTCCCAAGATCTTAGAGACATCACGGGACAGAGAAATGTTGATGTGATTAATAACCAGAAAGTATACCTTGTCCTTAAACGTGGGAAGAAGGCATTGGCAGGAAATCAAGACTTGAGTTAAAACTACCCTGTTGCTATTTTCTGCTTCCAAGTCTGTCTCCCACCCTGCCCGCCTCATCCCACACCGCCCTGCTGGCAGGATCCAGGAGCTACTTCATACCTCACCGTTTTGGAAAGTTTTTGTGTAGGGAGAGGCATAGCCACGTTGGTGTCCTTTGAATCTAGTCCTTTTACTCCTAGGAATCTATTAACAGGTACAGGCTGAATTTTAATAACAATGTTAATATATTCTCTTAATAATGATTGTTGATGTCATTAATTTAACGGTATGGGAGAAGCTTAGGAAACACGTGCATCTCCAGAGTCAAGTAGCATAGAGCTGTGAAGAACAGTCCTGAAAGCTCTGTGGAAAAACAGACAAGTCTTGCCATGATGAAGAAAAGGAGTATTTTTGTTGGCCAAGCACAACTAGGAAAGGCACAAAAACTGGAGCTTTGGATAAAATGAGAACCACTTGCGTTGGGGTAGTAGGAACACTTTTTGTTTTTGTTTTTTTTTTCTGTGCTCCATTGTCTTTTTAATTAAACAGTGAAAAAAAGAAAATAAAAGTAGACTACTTTAGCCTGAAGAGCACTCAAGAGCTATTGAGAGCAATCGGATATGGAGGGGGCGCAGACTGGTGTGTGCTGCCGCTCGCAGGAGAGGGTAGCATTCTTCCTCACACGCATGTGGGAAGCTCAGAGCAGCAGCGTGCGATGCTTTGCCCTAGTCGGGGCTATCAGGACAAAGAGGACGTGCGTGGACTCATGGGTTTTATTCATCGCAGTCAGTGACGCCATGGCTGTGGCTGTGTTAAACTCCTGGTGTCATCTGTGCTTCCTGCTTTTTGCCACCTTACTATTTCCGGTCCATCTCTAAGTCCTAGTGGCTGTACCGCCAGAATGTCTCTTCTCCGTCTCTGGTGTATGCCTGACCATCTTCCTGTTGGGAAACTTCCTTCTTTCTCCTTCCAAAGCAATATCAGATCTCATCATTCTGCCAGTTAAGATCCTGTGCACTCAGAACAGACATCCCATTCATTATTATCATAATCTACAGGTGTTCTGTGACTTGAACCTTTCTTTCTTTCTCCTCAATGTGTAATACTTCCCTGTCCCTCATTCATGTCCAGGCCTCCTCCCCAGGTCCGTGAGCATCAGACTCCTTCAGGTCTCTCCTGGTCACTCATTGTAAAGAGTCCCATCCCCTCCCTGCTGTGTCACACTGCCGCCAGATGCTTTCATGTCAGGGTACATGTAGGAAATGACGCTGTGCCCACAGTGCACTGGGGGAGCGGTTGAACTGGGACTGGAGGGAAAACCTCAAGCATGACATTTGTTCAGTGTGATTATAAGAGAAATGAAGTATATAGTGTTAGGGAATGTGTAAAATAATTAACTTGTTTTGACTTTCTGAATAATATTATCGTTAACTTTTATAAGAGGGAGTGCTATGTCCGTGAACCTTTTATTATGTTAGGTTGGATTTTTTTCGCTTGACTCTAACAGTTACTATAGAGAAATTCTGTTTGCATGTGCAGGTGATGAAACTTAGAGCCAATTTTTAGTAAACATTCAATAATTGGCAAGAATTGCTATATCTAATGAATCCAAGTTCTTCCCTCTTTTCCGTTTGCATGTAATGTTGAAATACAGTAATTATGCAAATGGATTTTCATTTCATTCGAACTTTATTTCAGGTTCTTTGAAGTAATGTACTCTAATTTACTCTGTGGTGTGCCAGTAAATGTTTGGCAACTAGCTTTTCTGGAAAAAAAAGTATGCATGCACATACACGTGTAGGTTTATACATCTTACTGATATAGAGGATGGGTAGTATACAGTTTACAAATAATAAAATACATAGCCCTCTTTGTTGTCAATTCTGTGTACCAGTTGTTTCACAGATTGCGTTCCTTGATTTTTGCTGAACTTTTTAAACTGTAGTCAGCTTAAGAGTGTAGTTCTGACATGAATGTCGATTGATAGTTTTGTTTATGTAATATTGAATGACACAAAAGTTTTCAAATACTGGAAGGCTATTTCCTTGTTTGTTTGTTATTCTTAATGTAATGACTACAGGCATGACACACTTTTAAATTTAATCTGCATTATTAACATTTTCGCCATCACTTTCTTAAATCTAAATCCCAGGGGTTGGCAAACTATTTCTGTAAAGGGCCAGGTGGTAAATATTTTGAGCCATAGAGTCTGTCACAACTCTGCCTTTATTTATAGCACAGAAGCAGCCATAGACAATATAGAAATGGATTGTTATAACTGTGTTCTGATAAAACTTTATTTATATAGCTAAGTTTATGTTGTTTCATCTTGATAAAAAAAAATATAAAATGAAAAAACCCTTTTATTTACAAAAACAGACATTGGACTGGGTATGGCCCAGGAGTGAATGAAGCCCTAATTTTTAGCATTTGCCAATTTTGGTGGTGGAAGTACTTCCACTGTGGCTGGTTCCCATGTCATTCCATGACAATACTACACGTGGAGTTGGGAAGAGATGCCTCAGTAGCACACCATTTACCTAGACAGTAGTAGCGGGGCAAAATGAGTAGGAAGAGATGAGTTGTGAGTATTTCATTGCCTTTGTTTTCAGTACAACTTGTGAGCCGCTATGATTGCATTTTTTACAGTGGCTGTGTTTAACAGCCGGTCCCTAAGATTCCTAAAAGTTTTACCCCAGGCTCTCATGGGTTGATGTGAGCTGGCTCCAGCACAGTCCTGGGTAGAGTCCCTCCTCCTAGCTAGTGTGGACCCTGGCTGCAGGCCACAGGTTCTTTGTCCAAGATGGCATCACTGCCTTTGCAGCCAGCTGCCAGCATGGTTCTCTTGGTTTGGAGGCTGTGGTGGGAGCCCCTCAGGGGCATGCGGTGAGCCAACTGCCTGAGGGTGGGGCGGGGCCAGAACTCTCCAGATTCTGCTCGGGTTCTGATTCTCTGTAGCCTCTGGGGCTGAGGTGCCCACTTCTCCGGGCCCAGAGGTCAGAGGAGGATTTCCTGTAACATGCCGTGTGGTTATTTTTTCATAGTTTTTGGTACACTGACATTGTCTTGTTTGCCTGTCTGCTGTCTGCCTTCCCTGACATGTGTGGAAGTCCCACAAGCTCTGTCTGCTCCCTGACTTCCTCCTTCCTCACCATGTGCGTGATATGTTTTTATTTTCCCCGTAAATAGATCACTGCTGAAGGAACGCTCATGTCTGTTCTCGCGGGCTGCAGCAGTTGGCAGTGCGCAGTCCAGATGGGTTTGGGCTCCTGCGTCCAAGGTTTTCCTGTTGTTAGAGACAAGTGTTCCTTCTCGGTGTGTGCAGGGTGCCCTCCCCATTGGAAAGGAGCAGCTCCCATCTTCTAGCTACTTTCTCCCATATCAAGAAACCACTGTTGCTAACCTCACCACCGGGCCATGGAAGTTGCTCTAGGTTTCAGCGTGGCTAATGCTGTGTTTGTTTCCACTCCCTCAAAAAAGGAAAGAGTGAAACCTAAACCCAGTGCATCTTGAGACTGCTCTGTGCGGAGGGTGTGGGCCTCGTTGACAGGGCCAGATGGCTTCAGAGTCCAGAGGCTCAGTGGGCTCTCCCCTGCTGGTCGTGGGGTGCCCCCGCATCCCTGCTTTACAGAGAGTCGCACTGCCACATCTGTGAGATGACAGGACTGGCCCAGCCTGCAAACTCTGTCATTCCTAATTAGATGAAGGTGTTTGTGCTTTTGGGGACCCAGTTCCAAAGCCATCATAGCCCTGGTCTTGTAGGGAGGAGAGCGATAGCAGCTCCAGAGAAACCAGTCCACTGCAGTATCCAGGCGGGCCCAGGCCTGTAGAACCCCAGTGACCCCCCTGAGGATGAGGTGGAGTCACCCGTATGCTCTGTCAAGCCGCCTGGGAGGCTGGTGATCTGACACCCATCCCTTTGCAGGGAGATGGAAGTGAAGAAGTGTGTAAGTGAGTTAGGGGAGTGAAGGAGGAGGAGAGCTTGCCCCACTGAAGGACAGATTTGCTAAGGGTTGGATAAGAAGACAAATGTGAAAGGTGATTTGTTACCAAGAGCCCTGTGCAGCCTTCAGCTGTTTCTTTCCTAGGGGCTTTCATTGGCAGGGTGAGCCCTGTAGCTCCCTCCCTCCCAGCACTGTGGAATCTGGGCCGACCACTTCTTCTGTCACACCAGGCGTTTCCCCCGCCCACTGCTCCTCTGAGCCTCTTACCTGTCCGGGAGTGCTGCCTGGCACCAGCATGGAGACTCCACTCCTGGGCTGCCTCGGCATCTTGGAGGTGCCATCTCTTAGCTGGGTGCCCCATACCAGTCCCGTCTGCAGCTGCTCTCGCTATCTCGGGGGGATGTGTGGACATGGACTGCAGGTGGCAAAGACCAGTGGAATTTCCTGGGCCGCCTCCTGTGGAGGCAGCCTCCTGGGTCTCTTTTATATCCATGTCTTTTTTTTATTCACCTGGTCGTTGTGGCCTTTAGGCTGCCTCTCCATCCGAGAACCCCAGGGCTTCGCCCAAGTCCTGCCCATGCTGGTGTCTCACACTCTACATGGGCTGTCACTTTGGGTAGGAATCTTGTTTCTGCATCTCCGTTTCTGAATCTGTGAAATGCTCTATGCCAGTGCAGCTCTGGGACTTGTGGGACTGTGCCCTTATGGTGGTGGCACCGTGGGGAGCCTTCAGTAGACACAGGAGGCGGTGGTGGACAGTGTGTCAGGAGACCTAGCTGTGATTCCTTCCCTGTCCCTACAGCCAGAGCAACTGTATTTCTTATCCTCCACACCAGGACACTTTTAAAAGGAATGAGGCACTATTAAAAGTTACACTGGACTACAGGTGTAAATATGTATTCTGGCAAACCAGGTCTAGGGTCACTTTCCACACTCTGCTGTCTCTGTTTGAAAGCTGCTGTCCTTATGTGCAGTCCCTCAGATCCAGAATATCCCCTCTGCAGAACCGGCTCTGGCGACTCACAGCCCCCTGAACTTCCCCAGCCTGCACACCAGGTGTGGCCTGTGCTCTTGGGCCTTCCTTTGCCCCATCCTCTGCCTGAAATGTTGTTTTGTTTTCTTTTCTTTTTATTGATCTGTTAGTACACAAGCAGTAAATACATTTTTCTTTTTAAAATGTTAGGTGTTTGAGTTACAGCTGAGGCCACTTTGGCCTCTGTCACTGGTGCAGTTTTTCCTGTCACTGTGGAGGGGACCACTGTCATGAGTCTGGAGTACGTCTTTGTGTGTCAAGATACATCCTAGAACACCATGCGTGGTTTTTAAATAAGTGCTGGCACGCGAGTCTGTCATTTTGAAGGCAGCTCATTTCCCTCAGCATGTCCTGGCTCTCTGTCTTTGTTACATATGAGTATAATTCATTTCTTTAACTGCAGCGTAATATTCTGTGATTGTATCTGTTTCATTGTCATGGAGCTGGCTCCCAGAATTTATTAATAAAACAGTGTATTTGAATATTTGTGTGCATACCTGCACCGAATCTGTCGGACAGTAAAAGCGAGGAGTGCTGGCTTTCACCGTGGCAGAAGTGGTGGGGCAACTTCTGTGGGGGCCCTCCACGGGCAGGGCAGACCCAGCATCCTCCTCCATCGCTCTGCTCTGAGCTGGTGCTGAGGGGGTGGGAATGGGGAGGGGCAGCCTCCCGCACTAGCACAGGGCCCTGTGAGCACTGCCTGGAGCCTGCTGGGCCTGAGACCCTCCCTGAAGCCGGGCACCCCTCCTCCCTACTCCCTTTTTCTAAAGCCAGGGTTAGGTGCCATAGGGCAGGTGAGGGCAGAGCTGGCATTGGCTCTAGGAGGCAGGCTGGGCGGGGCCCGAGGGCATGTCTGTCCCTGACACACAAAAGCAGCCAATGTAGGGCCTCACTCTTTATCCACCTGGAGACAGCTGAAGTCTGTTGCCCTGGATCTTCTGTGGCTCCCCTCAGATGTCACTAGCATTCAGGAAAACCCTCAAGCACTCAGGAGCACACCTGGTTTAGCAGGAGTCCGGAGAGGCGGTGACTGCATTGATTCCCACTGCGCAGATCAGGACCCCCAGCTGGCCAGCACTTGAACCGTGTGCCTGGCAGATTCTCACACAATCCCATGGGAATGCGATTGCTTCCCCCGCCCCCACCCTCCCGCCCTCCTTAGAGACACAGAGGCTGATGACGTTCCAGTAGAAGGCTCTGGGTTCCATGCCCGCTTCTTCACTCCTTCGGCTGCCCCATCCAGTCGCATATGCGGCACTTGTCAGCCACAGTGCTCTGTGAGCTTGAACAGGGTGACAGGGTATAGTGCTCAGTGCAGAAGAGGAGCAGAGGGATGCGGGGGGTGAGGAGGGTGGGGCCAACTAGAGGGAGGGCAGGCCCGGCAGAAGGACTTCCAGGAGCTCAGGTGTGCTGATGCTGCTTTCACTAGCGCCCTGGAGCTGTTTCTGAACGGAGCATGGAAAGATTGCTGGTGAGCTGTGGGTGGGCTGGGCTGGGAGATGTGGCATCCAGGTGTGGCAGCTGGTGCCCAGCCCCGGCGGGAGGAGAGAAGCTGTATGCCAGCCTTGGCATCTGTCTGTTCAGACATGGTTGAGGGGAGGGGCTGATTGGGGATGGCACTGGGTCCCAGATGTTACGTTGGGTGTGAGGGAGATGGCGTACCTCTGCCCGCCTCTGGGCACTCAGGGTATGAGGAGTAAGGTGTGAACCTTTCAGTCACATTTTAATGTTTCTGGGGTCAGGCCATGTTTTCCAGTTGGCACCATTTGTCTCTTAGTGGTTGGTGATACACCGGTGCATCTCAGGGTAGGTGAAACGTGCTGACCCATGAGCAGTCTGTGCTCAGAACCTCGGGCAGTGATCGAGCTAAGGGACACCTGTCACTGCGACAGTGCCAAAGTAGTTCCCTGGCATCAAGCTGCAGGCCCTCCCTTCCTGCCCTGTCCCTCTCTTCAGATAAGCCCCAAGCCCCTGGGTCCTGCCTCACTGTCCCCTTCATCTCACATCCACCCCATCTTGCCTGTCACCATCTCACTCCAGGGGGCTGGCCCACACCTACAGATTTTCTCTCTGGTTCAGCTCTGAGCTCTCTGTCAGACGGCCGGATCCAGCGATTTAAAACTGCAGTCGGTTCTGACCGTGTTGCTTGCTGCTCTGAGCATGGGCTGGGTCCATTATGTGACCTGCTATGGCCCCCTCTCCTTCCCATCTGGTGTTCTCTGTGCTTGTGCTACTGTGTGCCCCTGGCCCTTTGCTCCCAACTTGACAAGCCCTCACCTTCCTGGTCTGGCCTACAGACTGCGGCTCACTCTCCAGGTCTCCTCAGAGAGCCCTTCCTCCATCCTGCTCCTTGGAGGCCTCAGAATACCCTGAGCGCCCCGCAGCCCAGCCTGCCCACTGGCCCAGCCACACGGGGAGTGCCTTCAAGGCCGCGCTGTGCTTTATCTGTGTGTCTTTCTGGGAGAGGCGGTGGAGCCTGTGGTGAAGAGCCAGGTTTTGGTTGCGGGGCTGCAGGGGCCCCAAACCCAGCTGTGTGACCTCGGTGGAATAGGCGACCTTGTTGTGCCTTAACTTCCTCTTCGTGAAAAGGGACTGATAGAGCCTGACCCGTTTGGACAATAATTTATAGAGCTATGTGTAAGAATTTGTTTTCTTTCTTTCTTTCTTCTTCTTTTTCTTTTTCTTTTTTTTTTTTTTTTACTTTTACTTTTAGTTTTTTTGTGTGTAGTAAGAATTTCTTAATCAAGTAGTGCCTAATTGCCTAATTTGCCTTATTGAGGCCCTTCATAGTACATCTTCCAGGCAAAGCTCCCACTTTAAGCAGCGCCTGCCTGTAGGCTTATCATTGGGAGTGACAGACTGGCAGGGGGAGGGGGACCCAGAGACTGCCTCATGCTTGGTGGGGGAGCACTATCAGAGTTACAGTGAGAAGGAGGCCTTGGAAGCAAGAAACCTGGGGAGCTGATCAGGCTTTAAAAAGCTGGGCCAAGACTTCTTGACAGGGCCTCTGGGGTCTGGTGGGTGTGTGTGGGGGGAGGGGGGGCATGTGTGGTTTTGAGTGTTTGTGTGTCTCAGAGTCTCGACCAGACACTCAGAGAGGCAGGGTCCCCTTTGGGTGTTGTTGGCAGAGGTGCTGTTAGAGGAACTCAGGTTAGGGGAGTGGGAGATTGCTGGGTATAACCCAAGAGGATAGGCCAGGCTACCCCTGCACCCCAGTGCTCATAGGTCTATCTGCCCTGAGCTCTGGGTTAAAGACGATTGTGAGGCCAGATCCAGTTCCAGGAGCAAGGGGCATTGGTCAGAGATCAGCAAAGGGGAGGTAGGGTATATCTGCTGTTCCTTCCCTCAGCCTGTTTGGAATTCACTGTTATGCCAAGAGGGAGGCAGAAGCAGCACTGGTGCCCCTTTGCAAGTGGTGGTTAGTGCCCTTTGGTGGAGAGACTCCCGCATAGGGCCCCAGGGCGTGAGTTTTGCACACAGTGCAGTTAGTTCTCAGAGCACCTGTGAGCTGGATGGCATTGTCCCCCCAGGACACAGATGAGGCCTGGGGGGACTGACCCTGCCCCATGGCAGGGTGCTACAGCAGAACCCCAGTTCCAGCCCAAGGCTGAGAGGGGGAGAGGGCAGTGCCAGCAACATGTTGGTGAGGCCTTGGACACGGATGGGCAGTAGGGACTTCAGCCAGGGGACTCAGATGTGCTCAGAACACTCTTCAGTGGTGATGGGAACTGCAACTCATTCCCCTCTACTGCACACCCTTGAAGGTACTCCAGCTTCTACAAGGCAGGCTGAGCTTGGTTTTCCCAAACCAATGTCTGGCCCAGTAGGCTTCTTCCTGCCTCTTTCTCCTGGCCTCACAGTCCTCCCTATCTCGCCCTATTCCATGTCTGTGCATGCCTATGGCTCTGCACCCCCACCGCCCCACTCTTCCCTCCCGAGCCTCATGCTCGTGAAAGACCTGCAGGCCTTCCCCGGAGCCCTGCTGCTGCTACACTCACCTGTCTCCTCCACCAGGATGGACTGTTCGAGCCAGGGCGGCTTGAGGACAGTTCCCACCCAGAATCTGGCACATAGCAGCCACTGAGTGGAGATCAGATGAATGCCTCCCATGCCTGAGGAGGCCCCGTCCAAAGTCCTCGTGAAACAGGGAGGACCGAGAAGATCCCCCGGGCAGGAGTTTGGCAGAAGCAGAAGTGCAGCGTTGTCTGAATGGTTCTTCTCTGGCTCTCCTCACCTTAATGGGTTCAGGGTTAGAAAAAGTGTTCAGTATGAGCATGGTCTTTCTCTTCCCTCCCCTGGCTGCTGCAGTCCCACTCTTCTGCTTCCGCAGGGCCGAGAGATACTTTGCATCGTATTTCCAGTCTTTTTTGTGATATGCGTTGCATCTGTTTTCAGGGGACAGAGACTCAAGCTCATCTGTGAGCTGATGAGGCCACCAGTAAATAAAGCAGAGGCTGTGGGCTGGGGATGGAGGCAGTATTGCCCACCATGGAGAAGGGCTTTATGGGTTTGTTGGAGGTGAACATGTTTTATTTTGATAGCTGTGCATTTATTGTAGTGGTACTAGGAAAAATATAACCTGCTTCCCAAAGCCCAGGTACTGTTGTTCAGGACAAGAGTGAAGTGGGAAAAGTGTAAAGGGCAGACCTTCAAGTGGCAGTTGGAACCCTGGCCTGACTAGTAATCTCTCTCCAGGGCAGCTTCCTGCTGCAGGGTTCAGAGGGGCACAGACCCCTTCCAGGAGCTCTCTAGGGATGTGTGTGGGGCTCCAGAAGTTTGAGTGAGACCCAGGATTTGGTATCAGTTGTTGTCGCAGTTGATGTACTCTATTTTTTTATTACCTCTGTTTGTTTATTGCAGTTATTAAGATTTCTGTTCATCAACAGTGTCCTGAGTTTCAGCTACTGCTCTACTATCCGATAGAAGTAGTTCTATCTGATATGTTTTGTCATCTTAGCACATTTTCTCCTTTCTAGTTAATCCTAGTGCTTATTACAGATGATCAGCTAGGCAAGCCTGATGTGCCGGTGTCGGAAGTGATGTCGTGTTCATCATTTATGTTGCAGGTGGCCTGGGGTCTGCGGACCCATGGGGCTGCAGGGTGCCAAGCTAGGGGCCTAGCTCTGGAACAGCCCAGGAGCCTGGGACTGTTGTGCCATGCAACTTGCACAATTCAGAAGGTGTGCAGAGGATGTTAATTGTTGATGTGAATTCTCAGCGGTAACAAGTTTTGTGAATTTTATTTGCTGTGTTGGGAGAGAGAAAAACAAGGGTTCTAGTGTGGGTTGTGCTGTCAGCGGGTGCTGCTGAATTAATGAAGACTGTGAGGCAGGCAGGGCCCCCTTACCATTGTGTCCCCAGATCCCACATGGGACCTAGATCAAAGGGGATAGATTGTGTTTGGATTGGCCTGGGTCTGGTATGGGCCTGGGGTCTGGTTGCTCCAAGGAGGCAGCTTGAAAACAGTCCCAGAAAGAGGCCATGTGGTGACACTGCAGGACTATGGGACAGACCATGGCTGCAAGGTCCCAAGTAGCCCATGGAGTCAGGTGGGAGAGGGCAGACCGAGGGGAGGCAGTTTCAGTGTGTTTTCTCTAGTGTTTTCCGGTGTCACTTTCTGAAAAGGAACTTGTCCTATTGCTTGCGTACTCATGATTGTCTTAGCTGGTTGCTTCCAATTTCTAATCATAAATATATGGACATTAAACAACAGCGGGAAGTCGACTTCTTGCTTCCAAAGA
>NC_081558.1:12524081-12568127 GCF_022355385.1 Mustela nigripes | reverse complement strand
AAAGAAAGAAAGAAAGAAAGAAAGAAAGAAAGAAAGAAAGAAAGAAAGAAAATAGAAGGAGAGATAAAAAGCTTCCAGGACAAACAAAAGCTAAAAGAATTTGTAAACACCAAACAAGCTCTACAGGAAATATTGAAAAGGGTACTCTAAGCAAAGAGAGAGCCTAAAAGTAGCAGATCAGAAAGGAACAGAGACAGTATACAGTAATACTCACCTTACCGGCAATACAATGGCACTAAATTCATATCTCTCAATAGTTACCATGAATGTAAATGGGCTAAATGCCCCAATCAAAAGACACAGGGTATCAGAATGGATAAGAAAACAAAACCCATCAATATGCTGTCTACAAGAAACTCATTTTAGACCACAAGACACCTCCAGATTTAAAGCGAGGGGAAAACAATTTACCATGCTAATGGACATCAAAAGAAAGCTGGGGAGGCAATCCCTATATCAGACAAATTAGATTATAAACCAAAGACTATAATAAGAGATCAGGAAGGATACTATATCATACTCAAAGGGTCTGTCCAACAAGAAGATCGAAGAATTTTAAATATCTATGCCCCTAACATGGGAGCAGCCAACTATATAAACCAATTAATAACAAAATAAAAGAAACACATTGACAATAATATAATAATAGTAGGGGACTTTAACACTCCCCTCACTGAAATGGACAGATTACCCAAGCAAATATCAACAAGGAAATAAAGGCTTTAAATGACACACTGGACCAGATGGACATCACAGATATATTCAGAACATTCCATCCCAAAGCAACAGAATACACGTTCTTCTCTAGTGCACAAGGAACATTCTCCAGAAGATATCACATCCTGGATCATAAATCAGGTCTCAACCGGTATCAAAAGATTGGGATCATTCCCTGCATATTTTTAGAACACAATGCTTTGAAGCTAGAAATCAATCACAAGAGAAAATTTGGAAAGAACTCAAACACATGGAGACTAAAGAGCACCCTTCTAAAGAATGAATGGGTCAACCAGGAAATTAAAGAAGAATTGAAAAAATTCATGGAAACAAATGATAATGAAAACACAACAGTTCAAAATCCGTGGGACACAGCAAAGGCAGTCCTGAGAGGAAAATATACAGTGATACAAGCCTTTCTCAAGAAACAAGAAAGGTCTCAAATACACAACCTAACCCTACACCTAAAGGAGCTGGAGAAAGAACAACAAAGAATGCCTGAACCCAGCAGAATAGAAATCATAAAGATCAGAGCAGAAATCAATGAAATAGAAACAACAAAACAACAGAACAAATCAATGAAACTAGGATCTGGTTTTTTGAGAGAATTAATAAGATTGATAAACCCCTGGCCAGACTTATCAAAAAGACAAGAGAAAGGGCCCAAATAAATAAAATCATGAATGAAAGAGGAGAGATCACAGCCAACACCAAAGAAATACAATTATAATAAAATATTATTAGCAACTCTACGCCAACAAATTTGACAATCTGGAAGAAATGGATGCATTCCTAGAGACATATAAACTACCACAACTGAACCAGGAAGAAATAGAAAACCTGACAGACCCATAACTAGTAAGGAGATTGAAACAGTCATCAAAAATCTCCAAACAAACAAAAGCCCAGGGCCAGATGGCTTCCCAGGGGAATTCTACCAAACATTTAAAGAAGAATTAATTCCTACTCTCCTGAAACTGCTCCAAAAAATAGAAATGGAAGGAAAACTTCCAAACTCATTTTATGAGGTCAGCATCACCTTGATCCCAAAACCAGACAAGGATCCCATCAAAAAAGAGAATTACAGACCAATATCCTTGATGAACACAGATGCGAAAATTCTCACCAAAATACTAGCCAATAGGATCCAACAGTACATTAAAAGGATTATTTACCACAACCAAGTAGCATTTATTCCAGGTCTTCAAGTTTGGTTCAACATCCGTAAATCAATCAATGTGATACAACACATTAATAAAAGAAAGAACAAGAACCATATGATACTCTTAATAGATGCTGAAAAAGCATTTGACAAAGTACAACATCCTTTCCTGATCAAAACTCTTCAAAGTGTAGGGATAGAGGGCACATACCTCAATATCATAAAAGCCATCTATGAAAAACCCACCACAAATATTCTCAATGGAGAAAAACTGAGAGCTTTTCCCCTAAGGCATGGCAGGGATGCCCATTATCACCACTGCTATTCGACATAGTACTAAATGTCCTAGCCTCAACAATCAGACGACAAAAAGAAATTAAAGCCATTGAAATTGGCAAAGAAGAAGTCAAACTATCACTCTTTGCAGATTATATGATACTATATGTGAAAAACCCAAAAGACTCCACTCCAAATCTGCTGGAACTTGTACAGGAATTCGTAAAGTGTCAGGATATAAAATCAATTCACAGAAATCAGTTGCATTACTTTACACCAACAGCAAGAGGGAAGAAAAAGAAATTAAGGACTCAATCCCATTTACAATTGCACCCAAAACCATAAGATACCTGTGAATAAACCTAACCAAAGAGGCAAAGAATCTATACTCAGAAAACTATAAAGTACTCATGAAAGAAATTGAGGAAGACACAAAGAAATGGAAAAATGTTCCATGCTCATGGATTGGAAGAAAAAATATTGTGAAAATGTCTATGCTACCTAAAGCAATCTACACATTTCATGCAATCTCTATCAAAATCCCATCCATTTTTTCCAAAGAAATGGAACAAATAATCCTAAAATTTATATGGAACCAGAAAAGACCTCAAATAGCCAGAGGAATGTTGAAAAAGAAAACCAAAGTTGGTGGCATCACAATTCCAGACTTCAGGCTCTATTACAAAGCTGTCATCATCAAGACAGTATGGTACTGGCACAAAAATGGACACATAGATCAATGGAACAGAATAGAGAATCCAGAAATAGACCCTCAACTCTATGGTCAACGAATCTTCGACAAAGCAGGAAAGAATGTCCAATGGAAAAAAGACCGCCTCTTCAACAAATGGTGTTGGGAAAATTGGACAGCCACATGCAGAAAAAATGAAACTGGACCATTTCCTTATGACACACACAAAATAGACTCAAAAGATGAAGAACCTCAATGTGAGAAAGGGATCCATCAAAATCCTTGAGGAGAACACAGGCAGCAACCTCTTCGACCTCAGCCGCAGCAGCTTCTTCCTAGGAACATCACCAAAGGCAAGGGAAGCAAGGGCAAAAATGAACTATTGGGACTTCATCAAGATCAAAAGCTTTTGCACAGCAAAGGAAAGAGTTAACAAAAGCAAAAGACAATTGACAAAATGGGTGAAGGTATTTGTAAAGGACATATCAGATAAAAGGCTAGTATCCAAAATCTATAAAGAACTTACCAAACTCAACACCCAAAGAACAAATAATCCAATCAAGAAATGGGCAGAAGACATGAACAGATATTTCTGCAAAGAAGACATCCAGATGGTCAGCAGACACATGAAAAAGTGCTCCACATCACTCGGCATCAGGGAAATACAAATCAAAACCTCAATGAGATACCACCTCACACCAGTCAGAATGGCTAAAATTAACAAGTCAGGAAATGACAGGTGTTGGTGAGGATGTGGAGAAAGGGGAACCCTCCTACACTGTTGGCAGGAATGCAAGCTGGTGCAGCCACTCTGGAAAAAAGCATGGAGGTTTCTCAAAAAGTTGAAAATAGATCTACCCTATGACCCAGCAATTGCACTACTGGGTATTTACCCAAAAGATACAAATATAGTGATCTGAAGGGGCACACGCACCTGAATGTTTATAGCAGCAATGTCCACAATAGCTAAACTATGGAAAGAACCTAGATGTCCATCAAGAGATGAATGAATAAAGAAGACGTGATATATATATATATATATATATATATATATATATCATATATTGCAGCCATCAAAAGAAATGAAGTCTTGCCATTTATGACAATGTGGATGGAATTAGAGGGTATTATGCTTAGTGAAATAAGTCAATTGGAGAAAGACAGTTATTGTATGATCTCCCTGATATGAGGAAATGGAGATGCAATGTGGGGGGTTTGGGGGTAGGAAAAGAATAAATGAAACAAGATGGGATTGGGAGGGAGAGAAACCATAAAAGACTCAATCTCACAAAACAAACTGAGGGTTGCGGAGGAGGTGGGTAGGGAGAGGGTGGTGGGGTTATGGACATTGGGGAGGGTATGTGCTATGGTGAGTGCTGTGAAATGTGTAAACCTGGCAATTCACAGATCTGTACCCCTGGGGCTTATAATACATTATGTGTTTATAATAATTTTTTTAAAAATTACTAAAAATTTTTAAAAAGGAAAGGGAAAAAAAGTCTGGTTGAAGTCCCCTGGGAAGTCATTTGGCCCTGCGCTCTTATTCTTTGGGAGATTTTTGATTACTGCTTCAATTTCCGTACTGGTTATGGGTCTGTTCAGGTTTTCTATTTCTTCCTGGTTCAGTTTTGGTCATTTATACATCTCTAGGAATGCATTCATTTCTTCCAGATTATCTAATTTGCTGGCATATGGTTGCTCATAATATGTTCTTATAATTGTATTTGGTGTTGGTTGTGATTGCTCCTTTTTCATTCATGATTTTTTAAAAAATTTGGGTCCTTTCTCTCTTTCTCTCTCTCTCTCTCTTTTTTTTTTTTTTTTGATACGTCTGGCCGGGGGTTTATCAATCTTATTCTTTCAAAGAACCAGTTCTTAGTTCTGTTGATCTGTTCTATTGTTCTTTTGGTTTCTGTTCCATTGTTTTCTGCCCTGATCTTTATTATTTCTCTTATCCTGGGTTTGGGCTTTATTTGCTGTTCTTTCTCCAGCTCCTTTAGGGGTAGGATTAGGTAGTGTATTTAAGACCTTTCTTGTTTCTTGAAAATCATTGTATTGATATATACTTTCCTCTTAGGACCATCCTTTGCTGCATTCCAAAGCTTTTGAACAGTTGTGTTTTCATTTTCATTTGTTTCCATGAATTTTTTAAAAAGTATCCTTTAATTTCCTGGTTGACCCATTCATTCTTTTTTTTTTTTTTAAGATTTTATTTATTTGACAGAGAGAGAGATCACGAGTAGGCAGAAAGGCAGGCAGAGAGAGAGAGATAAAGAGGGAGGAGGAAGGAGGCTCCCTGCGTAGCAGAGAGCCTGATGTGGGACTTGATCCCAGCACCCTGAGACCATGACCCGAGCTGAAGGCAAAGGCTTAACCCACTGATCCACCCAGGCACCCCGACCCATTCATTCTTCAGAGGGATTCCCTGTAGGCTCCATGTATTTGAGTTCTTTCCAAATTTCCTCTTGTGATTGAGTTCTAGTTTCAAAGCACTGTGGTCCAAAAATATGCAGGGAATGATTCCAATCATTTGGTTCTAGTTGAGGCCTGATTTGTGACCTGAAATGTGATCTATCCAGGAGAATGTTCCATGTGTACTAGAGAAGAATGTGTATTCCATTGTACTGGGATGAAATGTTCTGAATATATCTGTGATGTCCATCTAGTCCAGTGTGTCATTTAAAGCCTTTATTGCCTTGTTGATCTTTTGTTTAGATGATCTGTCCATTCAGTGAGGGGAGAGGGTTAAAGTCCCCCACTATTATTGTATTATTGTTGATGTGTTTCTTTGATTTTGTTATTAATTGGCTTATATAGTTGGCTACTCCTATGTTAGGGGCATCGATATTTAAAACTGCTAGATCTTCTTGATAGATGGACCCTTTAAGTATGATATAGTGTCCTTCCTCATCTCTTCTTATAGTCTTTGGTTTACAATCTAATTTGTCTGATATAAGGATTGCCACCCCAGCTTTCTTTTGATGTCCGTTAGCATGGTAAATTGTTTTCCACCCCTTCACTTTAAATCTGGAGGTGTCTTATGGTCTAAAATGAGTTTCTTGTAGACAGCATATTGATGGGTTTTGTTTTTTTATCCATTCTGATACCATGTGTCTTTTGATTGGGGCATTTAGCCCATTTACATTCATGGTAACTATTGAGAGATATAAATTTAGTGCCATTGTATTGCCTGTTAGGTGACTATTATTGTATATTGTCTCTGTTCTTTTCTGGTCTATGTTACTTTTAGGCTCTCTCTTTGCTTAGAGGACCCCTTTCAATATTCCCTGTAGAGCTGGTTTGGTAGTTGCAAATGCTTTTAGCTTTTGTTTGTCCTGGAAGCTTTTTATCTCTCCTTCTATTTTCAATGATAGCCTAGCTGGATATAGTATTCTTGGCTGCATATTTTTCTCATTTACTGCTCTGAATATATCATGCCAGTCCTTTCTGCCCTGCCACGTCTCTGTGGATAGGACTGCTGTCAATCTAATGTTTCTACCATTGTAGGTTACAGACCTCTTGTCCTGAAATGCTTTCAGGATTTTCTCTTTATCTCTGAGACTTTTAAGTTTTACTATTAGATGATGGGGTGTTGACCTATTTTTATTGATATTGAGGGGGAGGTTCTCTGTATCTCTTCCCAAATTAGGGAAGTTCTCTGCTAAAATCTGCTCCAACATACCTTCTACCCCTCTCTCTTTATTCTTCTTCTGGGATCCCAATTATTCTAATATTGTTTCATCTTAGGGTATCACTTATCTCTCAAATTCTCCCCCTTGTGATCCAGTAGTTGTTTATCCCTCCTTATCTCAGCTATCATTTGGTCTTCTATATCACTAATTCTCTCTTCTGCCTCATTTATCCTAGCAGTTAGAGCCTCCATTTTTTTTATTGCACCTCAATAATAGCTTTTTGACTTGATTAGATTTTAGTTCTTTTATCTCTCCAGAAAGAGATTCTCTAGTGTCTCCTATGCTTTTTTCGAGACCATCTTTATAATCATCATTCTGAATTCTAGTTCTGACATTTTACTAATGTCCATATTGATTAGGTCCCTGGCAGTCAGTACTACCTCTTCCTCTTTTTTTTTTTTTTTTTTTGAGGGGAGTTTTTCCATTTTGTCATTTTGTCCAGAGAAGAATAGATGAATGGGGGAACAAAATGCAAACAGGGGAACAACCACCCCAGAAAAATATACACTAAACAAATCAGAAGAGACCCAAAACCAGGGGTGGGTGGTGAGGAAAAAAAGGAATATGATCAGACTGGTGAATAGAACAGAGCAACACACTAGATTTTGGGTGTCTTTTGGTCTGTTAGAAGAAACTGTCTCCCAAAATTTTAAAGAAAGACATATATACAAAAATAAGGGTAAATATGAAGAAGGATGGAATATGACTAAAAAATGAAAATTAAAAAAGATTTTTAAAAAAGTATTGTTAAGATGTTGGTTAGAATAGGAAAGAGGAAAAATTTTTAAAAATAGAAAAAAAATAAAGAAAATTTTAAAATTTTGAAAAATGAAAGAATCATGGGAAAAAGGCCAAGAAGAATTCTATGTGGTGTATTCCCCTAACTCTGGAGTTCAGCAGCTCTCATTGATTGGTGAACTTGGTGTTGGCTGGATGTTCTTGCTGATCTCCTGGGGGAGGGGCCCGTTGCAGTGATTCTCAAATGTCTTGCCTGAGGCAGAATTGCTCCACCCTTGCCAAAGCAGGCTAAGTAATCTACTAGGGTTTGCTCTCAGAGCTTTTGTTCCCTGGAGGCTTTACATACAGCTTTGGAGGACAGGAATGAAGCTGGTGGCCTCCTAGTCTCTGGCCCTGGAGAAGCCAAGAGCTTGGAGACCCACTCCTCAGTACAACCTCAGAGAAAAGCAGTCAGTTCCTCCTGTTTCCCTGGTCTCCAGCCGCTGTCCATGCTCACCCGGCCTACGACCAAGCATTTCTTTTTTTTTTTTTTTTTTTAAGATTTTATTTATTTATTTGAGAAAGAGAGACAGTGAGAGAGAGCATGAGCGAGGAGAAGGTCAGAGGGAGAAGCAGACTCCCCATGGAGCTGGGAGCCTGATGTGGGATTTGATCCTGCGATTCCGGGATCATGACCTGAGCCGAAGGCAGTCGTCCAACCAACTGAGCCACCCAGGCATCCCGACCAAGCATTTCTATCTCTGGTGCATGGCTCCATTTGGAGTCTCCAAACCCAGCAGATTCCTGCCATGTGCTCCTGCGCCACTCCTCCGAGGGGGGAGGAAGATGATTCTCCCTGGATCAGCTGCTTGTGGAGTCCCTTCTCAAAGGGTAGTGACTTGACTGTGCCAGGTATCATGGTTTAAGGTAACCCCAAGCTGAGAGCTCACTCCTCAGCTCTGTCTCTGAGCTCCGGCTTCCCCACTCTGATATCTGCCACATCAGGCACCCCCCGTCTTTCTGTGGCCCCACGAGTCCTGATACCACATTGTCCCCCTGAGGGCTCCACCCCCACTTAGCCACTGGAGCCAAATCCCTCCATGGAGCAGACTTCTAAAAGTTCTGATTTCATGCTCCACATGCTCTGTCACTTG
Organism: Mustela nigripes; assembly: GCF_022355385.1. Taxonomy (NCBI): domain Eukaryota; kingdom Metazoa; phylum Chordata; class Mammalia; order Carnivora; family Mustelidae; genus Mustela; species Mustela nigripes. The sequence goes on along the minus strand of NC_081558.1, from coordinate 12,559,718 downwards.
CTGGTAGCAGGCTGATGGAGGCTCCCTCTCCATGCGGTCTGTCTTCCCAAATATTGCCTTGGATTCACTTCTCTACACTTCCTACCTTCCAGAAAGTAAAGTGGTCGTTTTTCTGTTCATAGATTTGCTGCTATTCTTTTCTTTGATCTCCTGTGGAGTTTTTAGGTGTTCAGAATGGCTTGATAACTCTCTAGCTGAATTCCTGGGACCAGATGAAGTTCAGGTCTCCTGCTCCTCCACTATCTTGCCCCCCCCCCCCCCCCAGGGTTTCTTTTCTACCTCCTTAACTGGTTTTGGTATTCAAGTCCTGGCTGCTTAAAAGAATGAATTGGGGCTCTCCATCTTTTTGATTTACATAACAATAAGTGTTATGTTAAATGACATTAAATTCATCTGATTTTTGATGCATTAAACATCATTATAACATCATACTATAAAATGCATAAAACACAAACATACCATTCAACAAAATTATGAGGCAAACACCCACATCACCACCACCCACTCAACAAAGAGAGAGCAGCCAGCACCCGGGAGCCCCCTCTCCTGTTCCCTCTTTCTCCCCAAGTAGATCCATTCTGACTTCCTCTTCTTTAGATTTGCCCCTCAAAATGGAAGCATCCCCAAAGAACAGTTTCACTGAAGCCTGGTTTTGAATTTCCTTCTGATGCAATCACACTGTGTTATTTTGTGTCTTAATTACTATTGATGAAATAGGCCTTGCTGCCCAAATAGGTCATCCTCCCCCCACTTTCTTGTTGAGAGAGTGTGAAATTAGGGTGAAGGGCAGAGTGGGGAGAGAGAGAATCTTGAGTAGACTCCCTGATGAACGCAGAGCCCAACACAGGGCTCAGTTTCACAACACTGAGGTCATGACCTGAGCTGAAATTGAGTCTAATGCTTAACTGACTGAGCCACCCAGGTGCCCCATTTTATTCTTCAAGATTCTTCATGATTCTTGGCTCTGACCTTCCATGTGAATTTTAGAATTTGCTTGTTAAGTTCCACAAAAACCTGATTGGGATTTTAAATGGGAATGCCTTCAACCTGTAAATAGTTTTGAAGTCTACTCATATCCTATTGCTGATGTAACAAATTATCACAAACAAAAAACAACACAGATTTATTAACTTCAATTCTGGAGGTCAGAGGTCTGAAAGTGTCTCATGGGGCTAAAGCCAGGGTGTCAGTGGGGCTGTGTTCCTGCTGGGGACTTTGGTGAGAATTTGTCTCTTCCTTTTCCAGCTTCTGAAGGCAGCCTGCATCCTTGGCCCATGGCTCCTTCCTCCACCTTCACAGCCAGCAACCACAGACTGGGTCCCTCCCACACTACTGCTTTCTGCTTCTCCTTCCTCTATCCCCTTCTTCTACTGTTAAGGACCACTGTGATTACACTGGACCCACCTGATGGTTCAGGGTAACCTCCCCATTGTGGTCAGTGGATTAGCAACCCTAATTCCATCTGCAAACTTAATCCCCTTTGCCATGCAACTTAACACAGTCAAAGGTTCTGGGGACCATGGACATCTTTGTGGGGGAACTATTACTCTGCCAACCAGAGGGATTATTAACATCTTGACACAGACATCCATTCTATGACAAGGACGTACCTCCCCTGCTTTAGGTCTTCCCTGAACATCCTCCATAATGTTGCCCGTGAGGCTTTGTGTATTTTTTAATCCCAGGTACTTCATTTTTTGGGGGGGGGGGTACTGTTGTCAATAATTTGTAGTTGGCTTAAGGGTTATTCTCTTTTTTTTATCATAATGTTTAATTTTATCAAACACTTTACCTGCACCTATTGAACTGATGATCATAAATGTTTTCCTTCCTTACTCTTTTTAAGGCAGTGGATTAGATTAACCCATTTTCCAGCATTAAACTGATTTTGTCTAAGATTTAACCTTAGACCCAAGGTTATGTCCTTTGTATACATCCCCACTTCCCCTCTGATTTTTATTTAGGATCTTCACATCTATGGCCATCAGTGAGATTGGCCTATAATTTTCCTGTTTCATATTGTTTTGAGGAAATGCTGGTCTCACAGATGGGTCAGGAAATGCTTCCTATTTTTCTGCCAGTGAGTGTTGGGTAGAGCTCTCCTAATAAGGCCATCTGGGCCCGGAGCTCTGACTGGTTCTGGCTCTTTAGTAGCCATAGGACTGCTCAGATTTTTTCTTTCTTTTTGGGTCAGCTTTTGTCCTCTAGGAACTTACTCATGTTAGTTTACACTTTCAAGTGCACTGGCACAAAGTCACTCCCAGCATCCCTCACCCCCTCTGGGGTTTTCAGGTAGCTTGGACAAGGACAGCCCCTCTTGGGTGGCTGGAGCTCCGGGGGCATGGGTGGCCTAAATGCCCCATGAGGTGACAGCTGTCCTGCTCTAACCTCTTTCATGTTTGAGAAGCTGCAGTAATGTCTTTTGTTGCCTTTTTATCTTGATCCAACTTCTTAGCAGCTTTATTCATTTTTTAAAAGAACAAACTTGTAGTTCTGCTTTTATTGAATGTTTTCTATTTCCTTCCTGTCTGCTATTATTTCCTGCTATGCTCTTAGGCTTCGTTGTTTTTTTCTGATTTCTTGAGATGGATGATTAGCCCACCATTCTCAGTCTTTCTCTTATATATACTATACTAAACATCACATACATATGAGCTAATAGCGGGAGGGCTTGTGGACAACCTTGTCCCAAGCATTGCTGGGAACAGAGGCCCCCCTCTACACTGTGGGTGTCCACTCTGTCCCACAGGGGCTCTGGAGGCTGCAGCTGGGCCTCCGGCGATGGCAGTGAGGATGGGAAAAGCTGTTGGATCCGAGGTCTCCTGGAGGGAGGCCAGGCTGTGGATATGGGTGTTGGCAGCGAGGGACGGGGCATCAAGGGTGCCTCCAACAGCCCTGGCCCAAGCCCTAGGCCACGGCAGTGCTCTTTATTCAATGCAGGTGAGAGGCCAAGCTCCTACTTGGGCTGATGCCCACCAGTCCTCCAAGGGGGAGCTGGGTGATACGGGAGAGGGACAGGGGAGAACAGCCCTTGAAGGCAAGAGGGGGTGATCCAGGTGGGGCCAGCAGCACAGATGGGGAGGCAGGTGTGTGGTAGGTGCCCACTGTGGGAAAACAGGGTGCTTCCTGCCCAGGCGCCCCCTGCCATAATCCCCTCTGTGGATCAGGTAGTGGTTCTCAAACTCCAGCACATGCATGAATCACATGGAACCTATGAACTCTCCTTGGCAGGTAAGGGTAGATCTGTGAATGTGCATTTCGGGTGAGCTCAGAGGGGACACAGACGCTGCTGCTCTGAGGATCACACTCTGAGGGAGACCATCGGGCCAGCACGGGGGTTGATGGGAGCCCCACACCTGCCCCTGCTCACCCAGGAGGAGTTGACCACGTGCCGCATCAGAGGGAAAGCAGGCAGCACCTTTAAGTAATGGAATTTAATGTAATCATGACATTAACATAGACAGGGTGGTGGTGGGGTGAACCAGCACAGATGGGGGTGACCTGTGCCCCCAGCCCTCTGAGGCCACCACCTCCTTGGTGGGACAAACACTGATGTGGCTGAGTGACAGCATCGCATGGTGTGGCAGACTCTGGGAGAGCATCTCCACGAGGCCGGGAGCCCCCGAGGAGGAGCCTCTGCCGCAGAGGCGCGGGCCGGGGTCAGGCCAGGCAATGGGAGGGAACCCAGTGTCGCGTGGGCCTCGCTGCAGAGGAGGGCACTGTGCCCTCACTAAGTGCTGCCCAAGAGCTTCAGGACAAAGGGCGGGAGGCACGGACAGTGGGGTGCACGTAAACAACAACGAACAGATGGGACAGAAACTAGGAACACTCATGAACCTAGAACATTCAACAGAACAGCAACCGAACAGTGGCCTAGTCGGCCTGGCCAGAGGCCGCGTGCAGCCAGTGGCTGGGTGAGCGTCTCCCCATCTTTTTGATGCCTGGGGGCTCAACAGCACAGAAGGCTGTATTTGATCTCTAGAGGGAAAGATTTCATTTCCTTCCCCTCAAACTGACTCAGGGGGCAGAGAGACAAGACTTCTCGAAGATGAGCCTCGTCTGGGAGGAGGGACCCAGAGACGAGAGTGGCAACGGCAGAGCAGGTGTGCCTGGAAGAGGAGGGGTCCCCGGGAGGAGCCGGAAGGGTGGCCGGTGGCCAGGGGTGCCCCCCATCCATCCAGCAGGCTTGGCAGGTGCTTCCTCCTGGTGCTTCCGCCAGGAGCCCCAGCGCCGGGGCCAGGGAGCGCTGGCTGCAGGGCCCCTCACTGGGTCCGAAGCTGGTAATCTACAATCGGGGAGGGAAGCATTGGTTTTCTGCTCTGTACCTGGGTCGGGGGTGGGGGGAGTCCCCTCCCCCAGACCCAGGGGCTGCTGCACGCCCACCGCCCTCTCAGCCATGCGCACCTCCGTTCTGAGTGATGTAGCGAACCCACGGCAGGGCCTGGTAGCCGCTCTTCTCGATGATCTTCAGGTAGCGCACCTAGGGCGCAGGCAGTAGGGCGTGTATGCGCTGGCCCCTCTTTGTCCTCCCCACCAACCCCCTCCCAAGGCCAGGGAGGGAAGGCTGTGCCGAGGACCAGGGCAGCACAAGCAGAGGAGGAGACGGGTGGGCGGGGCCTGTCACTTGCGGATGCCAAGGGAGGGAGGAGTCACCGTGGAAGGGGTGGGAGAGAGCTGGAGGTGCACCCTCAGGCCCGGCGCTCCAGCAGACTCCTGGGGAGGGGGGCCTGGCCCCTCATAGACTTGCCATGGAGATGCCTAGGGAAACAGGCCCTGTGGTGGCGAGTGTGTGGCCAAGAGAGGCTTGGACTCTCGTTCTGGGGGTCAAACGAATCTCTGAGCTTGGGGCTGAAGCGCGGGGTCAGGTCTGGGTAGACAGGTGTGGAGAGCGGCAGAAGCAGGGCAGCACCGCGGCGCCCCAGGACAGGCTGTCCGGCACCCTCGCTGAGGCGGTCATCTGCAGCTCTCTGAGGCGGGACGGACAGCCGGGCCTGGCCACGTCCGCTCCGGGGCCCCGGCGACCCCAGCCGTACGCACCTGGATGCCAGAGGTAGTGAAGTAGGGGATCTCAAACTTGACGCTGATCGGGGGCTTGCCCTCCTTGTCCTCCGCCTCCACGCTGGGCAGGCCGAAGTGGGCCCGCATCAGGTACTCCTTGCCTCCCTGCGGGAGCACACGAGCAGAGACGGTCAGGCGGACAGCTGCCCCCAGAGAGTTCCAGGTTGCTGGCCTGGCCAATGAGCCCCTTCCTGCGTGGCCGTGGTCACCCAGAGTCTCGGCTCCTCCAGCACATTTACACTCACCCAGGCCTCACGGACTGTCTGGCCAGCCGTGCCAGGGGAAATCCGTGAACTCCAAGCATCGGGAGAGTTTCACAGACTCTCAGGGAGGGCAGACTAGTCGCTGCAAGGAAGCCTAGCCCGACAGGCCTCAGGAAGGAAGCGGGGGCACAGAGCACCGAGACAGACAGTGCAGGTGCCTCTGTAGGACTCGGGCTCTCTGGCCCAGGCCAGAGTCCAAGTGAACACCCCAACATGTCCAACGTCCGGTCAGCATGTGTAAGCAGAAGGGGAAAGGTCCAAGTGAGGGACGGTGAACAGAGGGAGGTGACAAAAGAGACCGGGGTCGGGGGCTGACGATGAGCTGGACTGGAGTCCTGCTCCCAGAGGGCTAGGTTGAGGGCAGCGCTGGCCCCGGAGGCTGAGCAGTGGCTCTGGAGATGGGGCCTGAGGCAGAGTCAGGAGGAACCGGAAGCCCAGTCCTGCATGGGAGGAAGGCATCGTGCTCTGGTTGTCCAGGGGCCCGGTGTGCCTTGCCTACAGCAGTGGGGAGCAAAGACAGCCCAGCTCTGGCCACACCAAGGACCATGTAGGCCTCGATCCCCAGGCTCCTGGAAGGAGTGGCTGCCGACCAGCTGCCTCCACCCCGAGTCGTGGGCTGTCCTCGCACTTCTCGGGTAGAGCAGAGCTGCGCCCCAGTTCCCCAGGGCGGCGCTCAGGTTCCCTGCCCTGGGACGGTGCCAGTCTCTGCTCACCACCCCTGGGGCCAGCGTGAGAGTGGGGACTCCGTACGAGTCAGGCACATGTGCTGAGTAAAGACTCTGGGACAATGAGGGGAGAAAAATGGGGTCCTAACAGCAGACAAAGCAGGTGGCAAAGGAATAAAATCAGCTCCACCAGCCTGTGTATGAGACAATAACCAGACCCCAAATCTGGGCCTTACGAAGACAAAAGGGAAAATGAAAGCAAAAGCACCTGCAGGGGGCAGGCCCTCCCGGCGGGGCGGTGGACGTGGGCTCCCCTACCCTGGGTCCGTCATGTCGACGTCCATGGGTCTGATTCTCCCACGAACGAGGCAGGCCTCCAGGCTGGCTCACAGCCCAAAACACAGCTCTGTGCTGGAACAGCAGACAGAAGATCCCCCAGCAGGAGGACCAAGCAAAACAGAGTGGGGGCTGCTGTCACCGGGGAGAATTCAGGGCAAGAAGGGAGGCCAGGCCGCAGTCCTGAAGGCTGCAGTCCTGTGTCCAGACGGAAGGGATCATAGTCCCGAGTGTCCACAGCCAACACAGCCGCAACCCCTGTAAGCAGACGCTAGATGATGGGCAGAGGGCACCAGAGGAAGGCAGCGCCAAGTGGGCAGACCTCGAGGGCTCCCTACCCCGGTACCAGAAGCCTCGTCCTCCTACCAAGTGCACCTGCGGCATTTACAAACTTGGACCTTCTGTTAGCACACGACAAACACGCCGAGAAATCCCAGAAGTAGAAACAGTCCAAACAACACTCTCTGGCTCCAGCGCTCCGCAGTGAGGACAGATGAAAGTCAGAAGGCCCGCCCCTTAGGGACTTAGGAAAGAACCATGGGGTGCTTGGGTGGCTCAAGTGGTTGAGCGTCTGACTTGTGATTTCAGCTCAGGTCACGATCTTGGGGTCCCGCACTGGGCTCCGCACCCAGCAGACAGTCTGCTTGAGATTCTCTCGCCCTCTGCCCCTCCCTCCATGCTCCTGCACGCTCGCTCTAAAATTAATAAATACATCTTTTAAAAAAAAGAACGATAATCAACTCTATCCAGTTACAGATTTCTAGATGAGCAAGTCAAATATTATGTGTCAGAAACTATGGGTTACCCAGGTAAGGCAGGGCTCAGAGCAACATCTATGGCTTAAATACTTGTATTAATATAAAGTTTAAAACAAGATCATCAAATGAAAATATCTAACTTGAAAAATTAGAACAAAAAAAGGATGAAGAAATTCAAATCAAAGACTTGTAAAAGACAGAAAAATATTACAACAAAATTAAAAAGCAAACCTGGAAAATAAAAACAAAAAGATAAGCTGCTAGGCAGCCTTATCCAGGGAACCAGAAGGCCCAAAGACACACCAGAAGAAAGAATAAGGAAGAAGTAACTTTATAGGTGAATGGGAGGTAAAAAAAAGACCACTTTCTCCAACTTTGCAGACAACGGCGGAAGTCTGCTTAGGATGGATCATGTTGAAGGGAAATATGATTTACCCAGTCTCCGACAGAAATGGAAACTCTGACGACCCGGTTTCTACAGAAGAGATGAAGAAAGTAGTCGAGATCTGGAAGGTCACATGGCCAAATTCTATCAACCTTCTCAAGACCAGACGACGTCCTGGCCACTTAACTGTTCTGCAGCACGGAGACGGGACACAGAGTACTTACAAAGCAGGCATAACACAAACCCTGGCAGACAGTACACCGAAAAAACAGCCTCATCAAAGTGAAACAGGTCATCAAAGTGAAAATGTCACATACAGTGTTACTGATAGAATCCAATGGTGTACGGAAAAGGAAAGATCAGGCGGAGTTTGCCAGAACGCGGGGACGGTCCAGTTCCACCCACGGACAGACCCGAACTGAGACACGCTGAAGGGGCACCTGGATAAGTCTGTCACCCATTTGTGTCAGAACCGCAGTAAAGTGGGGCTGGGTCAAATCCACAGCCCCGTGCAGCGTCGGACTTGGAAGGGACACCTGACTGGCATCTCTGGGTTGCGGCAAGACCAGGCGGCCACTGTCCACCGCGTCTTACAGGTCCCAGAGACAGCAGCCAAAGCAAGGAGGTGCCAGAGCCATCAAATGCCCGAGAAGAGCAGAGGAGAAGGGAAAACTGTATTTGGCTGAAATGATACGAGAGGATATCTGAAAACCCACAGGAACTCAAAGAACAACACGAAAGCAGACACCCGGTAAGGAACCAGAGCAGAAATTACCATGCAAATAGCGGCTACCCCCTGGAGGGCACAGCTGAAGACCAGACCCCACTCACTAGCACGCTGACTTAAAGCTCATCTTAATGAGAAATGTGCAAACTGGCAGGAGCCTTGGGGGTTCCTGACGGTTGGGGGGCATTCTGCGGCTTTCGCCTGGTTCTGGACACACGGATGTATCCCTGCCGAGGAAACTCCTTGAGCTGTCCACATTTCGTCTGTCTACTTTTCTGCATGTTGTACTTCGATGAAGTACTTTTTAAAGCAAGAGAGAAGCTATGTGAGGTACATAAGGTAAACGTGAAGACAGTCCCAAAGCACTGAGGTGACATTGGCACAAAGCCTCATAAAGGTGTTTGCACTTCCGAATTGACTTATAAATTTAGTGCCAACAAACTGATTCTAAAACTTGTAAGGAACACCGAACAAGTAAGCAAGCAAGAATCACCAGGAAACAAACAAGTGATGTGTGTATGGGGGGATGGGAGTAAGTTCGGGTGGGGTGGGCCTGGCCTTATCAGATGTTAAAACAGAGAATAAGGCCCTGAGTTAAAATATGGCCTTGCTGCATGGACAGAGAGACAACAGGACATTCAGAAAGACTTCTTTCGCTGTGTGAAAATCTGATATTTAATAAACATGGCATTTCAACCCACTGGGGAGAAGACGGACCCTTTAGTAAACGATATTCAAAAACTGGATAGCTATTTGGAAAAAGATAAAACAGAACCTGCACCTCCCCCCATTTATCAGACCCAGCTCTGAAAGTACCTAAAATCTAAGGTGAAAACTGCCACCACACAGGGTCCAGAAGTAAATATGGATGAATTCCTTTACATCTGGGAATAGTAAAGCATTTCAAAGCATGACTTATAATTCAGATATTATAAAAGGAAAAGATCAAGAAATCTGACATTAAATAATAATGAAACAAAGAATTAATTGAATAAAAAAAGGTCACACAGCAAAAACTACCAGAAACAAAGCCAAGAGAAACATTAAAGGGGGGAAAACCATTTGCAACTTACAGCAAAGAAAAAGTGCTCATTTTGCTTATATAGACAGAGCTCTCGGAAACGAAGGAAATGACCAAACCTGACAGAAAATGAGCAAGAGGTGGCTGCTAGAGCTTCCAGGGAAAGAAATGCAAATGGCCCTCAGACATAAGAAAAGGTGCTTCATCTTGTTTAAAAGAAGAAAATGGCAGTGGGCCATGGCCGGCCCGGGAGCACACATCCACCTTCAGGCCCTGTGGGCACGACTGGCTGCACACCCGGATTCCAGTGCTGAAAATCCTGAACACAAGCCAGGCAGCTAGGCCAGCCTGAAGTGTTCTACATTCCTGGAGCTGGTGCTGGATTCCTGAAACCCACGCTGCTCAGGCCGCAAGGCAGTCTGGTCCCTTAAGGGAAGCTGAGTTCTGAACCAGTGTCAGAGAGAGGGCAATGGGGTTGAGGGTGCTGCCCGATGCGGAAGATAGGCCGTTCACGCATAAGCTGCCTCTCCCAGCTCCAGCTTCCTCTTCCTCTCTTTGCTCAGCCAGCCCCTCAGCTCTGTCCACTGGCCTCTCAGAATCCCCACGTGCGGATCACAGCCCCATGCCCCGGTTTCGAGGCTGCTGCACTGTGGTGGGGACAGGGAGCAGATGCGGTGTGCCTGGAAGTCAAGGGGCATCCCACTGAAAAGGGCACTCACCGGGAAGGACTTGATGGACCACACGATCTCGCTGTTCTCGGGGACCCACTTGACACTCCCCACTGTCGTCTTGAACTTGGGGGAGTCGGCATCATTGGGCACGGGGATGTGGATCTCCACGTTGTTGGCTGTCGATCGCCGCTTAAACTGGCTCTTGGCCTGGAGATGAGGCCGGTGCGGCCAAGGTTGTGGAAGGCACAGGTGAGAGCCCAGCCCCCACCCAGCCTGTTCCCACCAGGGCCCTACACCCCTTGGCCTGGCCTGTGGGCCCCACCAAGCCGACCCCCAGTCCTCTAGGCACAGCTCACACCCTCTCAACCACCTGAGATTCTCCCTATGCCCTCCAGTCCCTTTGACCTTCAGGGCTCCCCGTCCTTCCCTCTGGCTCACAATGAGGCAGCACGAGCATCAGTCACAGGCCTTATCTCCCAGAATAGGGAGCACAGAGGCATGGGGCCCCTGCCCTGCTTAGGACCAATGTCAGAGGCCCTGAACAGGCGGGGTCATCCACCAGCCCCCTCTCTTTCTGCCCGCATCCCCAGGCTAACTGTGTGCGGGCTGCATGCGCACCTTGATCATGTACTCGATGCGGCTGTGGGAATGCTTCTCAATCACGGACTCGATCCATATCAAGGGCTTGACCTGTTGAGGAGAGTGAAGGTGGCACTCACACATGGTCATTTTACACAGGCCTATCTCATAGAGGGGAAACTGAGGCCCAGGGCAAGGGACCATCTGCCCGGGTGTGAGCCCAGCGTGCCAACACCCAGGGCTATCAAAGGAGTCCACAGCCAGACTGGGATGGACAAAGAGACCAGGGGGTCTCCGTGAAAATGCAGAACACATCACTGGGGCTGCTTAGAATGGGGTCTGGCCCCTTAGAAAGTGCAGCACCCTGGGCTGTGGAACATGGGCTCTGCGGAGTCTGGGCGGGGGCCTGTGGGCACACTCACGTGCGTGTTGAGGCGGTACGACATGAGCTCAAACTCGCCATCTGGAGGGATGAAGGAGATGGTGCGGTCGTTCTCGAAGCGGGAGAGCCGCACACACTGGTGGAATTTCACGTCCTCCAGCTCCACGGACTTGCTTTTGCCACCTGGGTGGGGGGGCAAGGGTGAGAGCGGGACAGATCCTAGGCCCTTTGGGTCTGTCAGCGACACTCCCATTGTTTGGGCTCACCCCTGGCAGAGCAGAGCTGCCTCTTAAATCTGTGGGTCATGATGGCCAAGGGGCTTGGGTTCCCAGGCAACCTCCCCTGTCCTTCCTTAGTCCCTCGGAAGCCTTGTCGCATCCCGACACTGGGCACATGCTGAGGGCAGGGCTGGGTGGCCTGGTTCAGTCTGAGTCCGCAGCAGTTAGGCCAAGGTCTAGCCAGGGCTGCCACTCAGGAACGTTTGCTGAACGACCAGTAGACCAGGCTGGCAATGCACACGGATGGCTCAGGGCTCCCAGGATGCCCTGGCCCCATCATCATCCCTTGGGTTCTGGGTTCCTGTCTTGGTTTTCTAACCCTCAGAGGAGCTGTGCAGCCTGGGCCCAGCCAGAGACAGGAGCCGCCCTGATGGCCCAACACTGGAGAGACCCTCAGTTCTGCTGCTGTGGAGGTAGGTCTGACAGTGCGGCCATGGCTCCTGTGGCTGGCAGTCTGGTTTGCAAACACAGAGCCTCAGGAAGCCAGGCCCCTGGGGTCTCCCACCACATCCAGGCCAGATGGGAGAGCTAGAGCCACTGTGTGCGGCCTTCCAGCAGCCCGGACCACATGCCCCATGCAGGGGCAGGAGCTCCGCAGGGAGGGGAAAGAATAAGGCCTAACCTTGAGCCCACTGCTCCTTCCAAGATGGTACAGGGCGGGGTCGCGGACCTGCTGCGTGACCCTCCTGGAACTTAACATCTAAGGCACTGGCCCGTGTTCTCTGGCCCATGGGGCGGTGAGGGGACTTGACTTTAGGATCTTCGCTCTTCCGTACTTTCTATGTCCAGGTATTGATTTGTTTGTTTTCACAGCTGTCTCGTATACAACGTGAAAATGTGTCTGAAGCAAGTGCTTGAGATCTGCGTGTTCCCTCATGCAGCTGACTATCCCCTCGTCTCCGCTCAGCCACAGGGGCGCAGTGGGGTCGGCGGGGTACTCACGGCCCGTGTTGTCAAAGAGGACCTTGTCGTTGAGGCCCAGGCGCAGCTCGGGCATGCCGGACAGGAAGACCCGCATCTTGATGGAGCCAACGATCTCGCTGCGCAGCACGTTGCCGTTGGCACTGACCTGGGGGATGGCGAGGCGGGTGTGATGGGACGTCCCCACTCACAGCTGCCCCTTCTCCATGCCCTTCTCGCCATCCCCTGAGCTGGGCGAGCCTCACCTGCCTCTCATCCGGCCTCTGTGCCAGGGCCTCAGGCCACGCGGGCAGGCCTCTTTCGGAGCAGGCCATACTTGCTTTTCTTCTACTTCTATTACTTCCTAAAGATGGGGTTTCCAGGACCCTGACCCCTCCCTGCTCCCCGGGGGTGGCCTGAAGTCTGGTACCACCGATCCAAAATAACAGTACATTTACACAGGTACGGTAACTGACTGAGCCCTTTCTCTGCTCCGGGTGGGGCTCTGCGCGCCTCAACAGCCTGCAGGCCAGGGTTCTGACTCGGGCAACCCTCTACCTCACATGCACACCAGGAAGCAACTGAGCGCAATGAGACAGTCACGGCAGGCCAACAAGCAAGCCCTGAGACTGTCCTGAGAGAGCCAGGCTGCTGCAACGCCTCTTGACACACAAGGACACTGAGGCACAGAGCAGAGGCCATGTGTTGGCTGGCAGAGGTGCTGGGGCCACAGCTGGGACTGCCACCCCATATCAGCATGTCCACACACACAGGTGAGAACCAGGGCTGTGAACACAGGGGCCCAGAGGGGCCAGCCACACTCTCGTGGTGCAGGGCTGCCTCTCTTGGCAGAGGAGGAGGAGAACCCGTCCAGCCTTTAACTGGAGTGTCTGGAGAGCCCCGCATGCACACAGGTGAGCCCTCTACCTCTGAGGGAGGCACAGACCTGAGGCACCAAGCAGATGACAACCCCAGAAAAGGCACACAACATGCCAGAAGGCCCTGCACGGTCTGGCTCCATTACCCCCACCCCCGCAGCTCACTCCACTCTGGCCACGCTGTCCCCCACTGACCCCAGTGGGCAGGTACCTCCCTGTCCCCACAGCACACAGCAGCCACCTCTTCCTCCCCTGCCTCTTGCCAGCTCTGCCTGCCCACCTCTGCCCCTCCTCAGGTGACAGGCTGTGTCAGGCTGCTCACCGCCGGGCCAGCATGAGGACAGCGCCTGGGGGGGCAGAAGGTCCTCAGAGAGCACGTGCTAATGGGGGCCCTCGCTGGCCAGCCGGGCTCTGGCACTGACTGGCCTTACTCAGGAGGCCCTCCAGGCTCCCAGGGGTGACTTCCCCTAGATTGGGAGGGCCATCTTCCCCTTGGGGAGTAGGGACTCCTCAGCCCCCTGTAACTGAGCACATGAGCCGGGAAGGCAGGCTCAGGAAGGGTGCAGCCCACGAGGCTAATCTCAGCTCTGCGGGCAGCAACCAGGCCGGGTGGGCACAGCAGAGATGGCTGCTGAGCTGCTGAAGGACCCCACTGCGTCCAGATGACCAGAATCTGGAGGCCCATGTTGACTCAGCTGCTGGCTCTGCAGTCAGACCCCGGAGTCTGGTGTTCTGACACATAAGGGTATCCACACCCTCATGGTGCCCTGTGTATGGAAGAAAAGGGCTCCTTCGGGCACAGACGCATGCTGGGGTGCACTGCGCTGGACACCCCGTGAACTCCTAGTGCTTTCACATAGAGCTATGTAGAAACTACTCCTTGGGATTTACTCTTCTAGCCCAGGACACTCTAAAGTCTGAGACACCATGTTCTGGGCTCAATAAATAATTCAGACAAAGGTCCCGAGACGGGAGAGGCCTGTGGTTACCGAGGCCACTGTCTTGCTCCACGACTTTAACAGTAAGAAGGCAAATATGTTTACGTTAACTCCACTGGGAGAATCTGTTGGGGAAGCACTCTTGGCAATTCCACAGCGGGGAACTCAACGTTCCAGGAATCCCACCCAGGGGTGGGAGATGCCCCAAACACAAGTCTGAGGATGAATAAGTTTGCCTGTTTCTGCACTGTCTGCAGCACCTGGAAATGGGCACAACCAAGTGAGCTACACAATGGGATCGGCCCAGTCATGGTAATCTGAAGGCGACATGGGGTCGGCTCTCATCCCCCTTCACTGCCACTGACTACATGACAAACCTAGGCAGGGTGCATAGGCAAGCACGGAAGACTGGAAGGCACAGCAGGGGGATCTGGGAAGAACCAGTGTAGGAGAGCGCCCTCCTCCCCCACCTCCCCTTCGTGCGGAAGTGCAGAGGAAACCTGGAAGTGGAAGTGAGCACTGGGGTGCAGACAGAGCTTGCAGAATCCTCTAGCTCTGGTTTTAGGGCCAGAAGGGGAACTCCTGCCTCTTAGAGCAAGTACAGAAATCCCCTAGTTCCCCCCTTTTGTCTGTTCTCTCACACCCAGGCCCCAGGCCACATAACTGCTGTTCCCAGAGGGTGGGGCAAACCCAGGATGGGAGCCCACTGCAGACAAGCATGGGGATCAGGAGTCCCCAGTTGGTCACAGAACCAAAAAGGGATGCCCAAGGCAACTGGAAAGTACCAGAAAGGTAACTGAGAATGAGGAGTCCAGGGAAACAAACCCATGCACTTGTTTAGGTCTCCACGGAGCTCTCTAGAACTAGGCAAGGGTGGCTATGATGCTCATTAGCATGCCAAAGGCTTTGAGATACAAACTGCACAGTCCCAGACTGACCACCGGGTGGTGCATACTCCGGATAAGCTCAAAGAGCAAACAGCACGAAGGCTTTGAAAACTGAACTGATACTCATTGCCCATGGACTGGAGAGTGCAACTTGTGGCTAGAACCTAACCAGGTCAACTGTCAGCTGACACACAAATAATGACGCTTCTGGTATAATCTAAACAATACCTAGAATCTTAGAATATTCAAAAAGTCCAGGATCAAATCTAAAAATACTTGGCATACAAAGAACCATGAAAACTTTAGCTCAGATGGAAAAATACAGTCAACAGGTCCCAACCCTGATGTAAACGCTAGGATTATCTGACAAAGACCTTAAACAACTAGGTAAAAATCACAAACACCCTGGTAGCAAATGTTAAAATAGAAAGTCTCAGCAGAGAAGCAAACTACAGGAAGAAGGATCAAATGGAATTTTTAGAGCTAATAAATACAATGACTGAAATACAAAACTTGTTGGATGGGCACAATAGCAGAATGGGGACAAAACAGGAAAGGGTCAGTGAATTTGAAGACAGATCAAAAGGAATCATCCAATATAAACAACCAAAAGAAAAAAAAAGTTGGGATAAAATGAACAGAGCCTCAGAACCCTTGGGTCACTGACAAAAGGTCTAACATTCATGTCCCTGGAGTTCAAAAGGAAGGAGAAAGAGTGAAGTGATGCAAACCTATTTAAGGAAACACTGGCTGAAAACATCCCAATTTCTGTAGAAGATGTAAGCCTACAGATTTGAGATGCCAAACAAATCCCAAACAATAGAACCCAAAGATACCCATACCCAGACACATCATGATCTAGCTGCTAAAAATTAAAGACAAACACAAAATTTGGAAGGCTCCTATGAAATGCAATGCCCTAAAGGGTGACTATAGTGACTGTGGATTTCTCGCCAGGAAGCATGTAGCCCCGAGGGAAGGCAGGACATTTTCAAGGTACCAAAGGAGAACTGTCAACCCAGAATTTTTTTTTTTTTTTAAAGATTTTATTTATTTATTTATTTGACAGAGATCACAAGCAGGCAGAGAGACAGGCAGAGAGAGAGGAGGAAGCAGGCTCCCTGCTGAGCAGAGAGCCCGACGCGGGGCTCGATCCAGGACCCTGGGATCATGACCTGAGCCGAAGGCAGCGGCTTAACCCACTGAGCCACCCAGGCGCCCCTGTCAACCCAGAATTTGATATCCGGTCAAAGTATCCTCCAGAATGAAAGTGAAAGGAAGACATTCTCAGATGAGGGAAAACCAAGTGGACCTGTTCTGAAGGACCTGCTAAAAGCAGTTCTACCGCTTAGGGGGAAGGGACAAGATCCCAGAAGGAAACCTGG
This sequence comes from Mustela nigripes, assembly GCF_022355385.1. Taxonomy (NCBI): domain Eukaryota; kingdom Metazoa; phylum Chordata; class Mammalia; order Carnivora; family Mustelidae; genus Mustela; species Mustela nigripes. The sequence continues at coordinate 12,543,607 of NC_081558.1, read as the reverse complement.
AAAGTCAGGAAATGAAGGGAAAGCAACAGAAGTGGCAAATGTCTGGGTTATGTGGAAGACTGTTATTCTTCCACTCTTGATTGCTGTCAGTGTTTGAGAATTAAAAGCAAAAATCTTAACATTGTCTGGGACGCCCGGGTGGCTCAGTCGGTTAAGCATCTGCCTTTGGCTCAAGTCAGGATTCCAGGCTCCCTGCTCAGCGGGGAGTCTGCCTGTCCCTCCCGCTCCGCCCCTCCCCGCTTCTCATGCTCTCCCTCACTTCCTCTCTCACACTCCCATGTCCTCTCAAAAAAATCAATAAAATCATTAAAAAAAAAAATCTTAACACTGCCTGATGTGGTTTCCAATGAATCTAGATGGATATATGGAACAATTCTAGCATCAAGGGGTAGGAAAGTTTCTGGATTCCAATTGAAATGATAAAATATTGATTCTAAGTAGAGGATGAAAAGATAAGTATGCATTTTATAGCAACAACATTTTATAGAAAAAAAAACTATCCAGAAATATAATAATGACCACAATGAAGAAATGAAAGGGAAAACTAAAAATATCCAGACCATACAAGGATAGAGGGGGGAAAAAACCCCAAAAGAATAAAAAAACAGAGGGAACAAAAAGAAAACAAGTAATACAATGGTAGATTTTAATCTAACAAATTAATAATTACTGTACGTATAAATGCTCTAAACATATCAATTAAAAGACAAACTCCTAGAACAGATTTTTAAAAATGACCCAGTTTGAGCACTGGATAATATATGGAAGTGTTAAATCACTGTATTGTATACCTGGAACTAATATTATACTGTATGTTACCTTACTAGAATTTACATAAAAACCTTTTAAAAATGACCCAGTTATATGCAGTCTACAAGATATATGATACATGTAAGTTAAAAATAAAAGGACAGGGTGCCTGCCTGGCTTAGTCAGTAGAGTGTGTGACTCTTGATCTCAGGGTTGTGAGTTTGAGCCCCAAACTAGGGGTAGAGATTACTAAAAAATAAGATCTTTAAAAATAAAATAAAAGGATTAGAAAAAGAAGTAAAAGGATAGAAAGACACATAATGTGTAAACACTGATTGAATGAATTCTGGAATAACAATATTAATAACAGACTTCAGAGCAAAAAAAATTACTAGGGATAAAGAGGGATATTATATAATGATAAAAGAAAGGGTTGGTTCACCAAGGAAACATAAGAATCCTAAATGTGCTTGTGCTTATTGGCACAGTGTCAAAATCTGCTAAGCAAAGGCATTAATTTGCCATTAACAGCTGGAGCTTTTAATACTGTCAATAATAGTTAGAACTAGTAGAGAGAAAATTAGCAAAATAAGCTAGAAGAATTGAACAACATCACCAACCAAGAGGGTTTAATTGGCATTGACAGGACACTCCACCCAACAAAAGCAAAATATACATTTTTTTCAAGTGCATAGGAACATTCACCAAGATAAGATTATATTCTGGGTCATAAAATAAACTTTAACAAAATTTAAAAAACCAACATTATTAAAAGTATATTCTTAGATGATAATGCAATTAAATTAAAAATCAGTGACAGAAAAATTTGTGAACACTTAAAAATTAAACAACACACTTTTATTAAATAATCTATGGGTCAAAAAGGAAGTCTCAAGGGAAATTTGAACATATCCTGAACAAAAATGAAAATCCAACAAACCAGTTATGGGTTGCAGCTAACATAGTACTTGAACATTAACAGCATTAAATATTTATATTAGAAAAGAGGAAAGGTTTCAAATCAGTGTCTTCAGTTTCCACTTAAAGAAACTGGAAAAAGAGCAAAATAAACTGAAATCAAGAGAAGAAAATACTGGTGCTAATAGCAGAAATCAATGAAATAGAAAACAGGAAAACAACAGAGACTATCAATGAAACCAAAAGCCACTTCTTGGTAAAGATCAATAAAATAGATGAAACTCTCACAAAACCGACAAAGAAAATAAAAAAGCCATATGGCCAATATCTGGAATGAAAGAGGGGACAACAGCATAGACCCTGCAGACATTAAAGAGACAATAAGGGAATACCATAAACAACACTATGCATATAAACTCAATGACTTCGAGGAAATGGAACAGCTTCTTAAAAACAACACACTACCAAAACTCACCCAAGATGAAAGAGAAAATCTGAATAATTCTAGAACTATTACAGGATTGAAATTTGTAGCTAAAATTATCCTGAAAAAGGGTTGCCTGGGTGGCTCAGTTGGTTAAATGTTCAATTCTTGATTTTGACCTAGGTCATGATCTCAGGGTGGTGAGATTGAGATCCACACCGGGCATGGAGCCTGCTTAAGATTCTCTCTCTCCTTCTGCCCATCCTCTCTTAAAACAAAAATTCTGAAAAAGATATCTCGAGGCTCAGAGAGTTTCACAGGTGTGTTCCACTAAATAAATTAAAAATACACAATTTATGATACCTTCAAAAAAATGAAATAGTTAGGTATAACTATAACAAAACATGCACGTGGTAAAAAACTACTAAACGTTGATGAAAGAAATCAAAGATGACCTAACTAGAGAAAGAGATATATAGCATTTATGGCTTTTGAGACAATATACTAAAGATACCAATTTTCTCCCATACTGATTAATAGAGTTATTTAATAAAATACCAATCAAAATCCCAGCAAAATCTTTTTGTAGATAAGACAAGCCAATTCTAAAATTTTATACAAAGGAATTAAATACCTAAAACAATTCTGAAAAAGAAGAATGTTGGCAGGACCACACAGTCTGATTTTCAACATGGACGGGACTGGAAGAAATTATGCTGAGTGAAATGAGTCAAGCAGAGAGAGTCAATTATCATATGGTTTCACTTATTTGTGGAGCATGGAGGACATGGGGAGTTAGAGAGGAGAAGGGAGTTGGGAGAAATTGGAAGGGGAGGTCGGAGTGCCAGGTGGTGGGTATTATAGAGGGCACGGATTGCATGGAGCACTGGGTGTGGTGCAAAAATAATGAATACTGTTATGCTGAAAATAAAAAATAAATAAATAAATAAAAAGGTAGGTGGAAAAGATAAAAAAAGAAAGAAAGAAAGAAAGAAAGTAAACATCTCTCATGGCCTGGCTAGTTTTAAAAGTCTAGCTGCTTTTTCTTTAATCACGGAGAAGACAAAATTTCTCTAAAAGCAGCAAAGAAAGGAAAGGGAGCCTACCAAGAGGTTGACAGATTCAATGACGTCCAAGAACACCTCGTTCTTCCGGTACTTGATGCCCTCGGACCGCCAGGACACTGCGTTGGTGACGGTGGCTGGGGGCCTCGGGGCCCCCGTTTCCAGCTTGTGGCCTTCCTGAGTGATGTATCTGTGGGACCACACCCAGGGTCAGGAGCTGGGGCACCGGCATTTGGAAAACAGTCAAGAAGCCCCAACAAACTCTATACTGAGTGTAGAGCACGCAGTTTGGGGGCGGGGGTGGCAAGGAGACAGCAGTGGGGAGGAAAACAAGGAACGGACACCACCTGCTCTCCTGCCGGGCAGGCGGAGGGGACCGAGCCCTGGGGGGAAGCTGGTGACCCTGATCCCACCTGGGGACTGATGGGCGCGGGATGCCAGCCAGTGATGTGGCTTCTCCGAGTGTCCCCTGCACCATGTAAAATGGGGAGCCACGCCCCTCACACAAAGAGGTGAAGCTTTCCCCACGGGGCCTAGTGCCCAGGAGGGACTTGATCCATCTGCCCCGGTGCAAAGGGCAGGGCTGCCAAGAAGAATGCGTTTTTTCCTCGGCCTCATGTATGACAATGAAAACAGAGGGAGGTGACTCCCTAACGACAAGGCACGTAGTGCACCACCTAGCACGAGCGACATGCTTGTGGTGTGTGGGGACGCTGAGCGCCCAGGAATCTACAACCACCCAGGAGCCTGCAAACGCCCAGGTTGGACTGAAGATGGAGACAGGGTGGCGGCTCACAACAGGAAGGCGCTTTCATTTCCTCCTGTCTCCACACCTGATGACATCAACGCTGTGATGTCGCCAGGCCTGGGTCCCCACCCTGCCCACTCACTCCTGCAGGATCTTGCTGTCGGTGGTCTGGGGGTAGCCGAAGTCCATGAGCTCATCCAGCAGCTCGTAGATGATGACAAAGTTGTCACGGATGCTCTCCTCCTCCAGCTCCTTGAAGTACTCAGAGAACACCTGCGGTGGGGCGGCAGATGGGTGACACGGGGCCAAGCAAGGGAAGCGCCTGCAGGAAGCCACTTGGCCTTCAGGCCCCAGAGCCCACAGCCCTCATTCCGACCCGCTGCATCTGCCCATGTGCAAGGCTGAGTGACAGACCATTGATGAGGCCTCAGGCTCGGCGACTGGGCAGGAGGATAGCACTGGCTGCGGAGAGGCAGGAAGCAGGCTGCGGGCAGGGCAGGCATCCTCGGGGGCTGGCAGAGCTCTGCATCTCCATTCCTGTGGGTCCTCTCTCCTCTCCATCCCAACGGTCCCCACTGGGTCTAGGGTCCCATTAGAGCTTCTCTTTAATCCCCACTGTTAACTATCACCCTGAGCATGTCACAAGTGATTCAGGTGAGGGGCAAGAGCCACTGGGGACAGAACAAGGAGTTCTTCTGGACTCTTCCAACTCCCCTGAGCTGTGACACATCTCCCCCAGTTCAACAGGAAATTTTTAAGAGAATCAAAGAAGGGAAGGGAGAAAAGTTTCATTAGCCCTAACCCTAAAGGAAAGTCACCAAGGCAAAAAGGAAATGCCAAACGCTGCAGGGAGAAGAAACTTCCTCCCTCCCCCTTCTCTGGTCCGCTGATGCCCCTCTGCATCGTGGGACCAGCCGCTGGGCCTCTCTCTACTCAGAAGTCATTCCTGCACCAGAGGAAATGACCCACTGCTCTGGGACGAGCACCTACTCCTCAGCCTGGACTCAGGCTCCCCAGGGGGACACACATTCTCCTGCCCCTGTGTTCTCATTGCCCAGATCAGCCCATTCCCCAGTGTCCAGCACTTGTGGCTCCTGAGCTAGCTGCACATGGCACCACCTGGGGAACCACAGCTCTCTTGGGCCCACCCAGGGCCTCCTGGGTCTGGTTCTCCACTTTCTTCAACCCCACGGCTCCTGCTCCAGTCAGGCCCTCCATTTGCCCTGTGGGAGCTTGCAGCAACTTCCTCATTGGCCTCCTGCCGCCTTCTAGTTCCTCCTCCATTTAGCAGCCTGCCAGATGATCTCAACTCCAGTCAGGTCTTGTCAATCTCCTGCTTCGAGTTCCCCACCATCTCTCATCACTCTTGGAATGGAATCCAAATTCCCTCCAGCCCCTGTGCGTCCCTAACCCCAGTCCAGCTCTGCCAACCTTGCTGAGCTCAGTCCCACACTGTCCTGAGCACCCTGGCCAGCCTGATGCTCCCTGACCATACAATCCCACATGCACTCCTGCCCCAGGGCCTTTGCATGTGTTGCTCTCGCTGCCTCCCCATCTCTGAGCAGAATCTGGTTCTGCCCTCCTCCTGGCTAGCCTGTCTTGCTAAGCTCTGACTCTCAGCTGGCTGCCCACCACCCTTCCCCAGCCAATCCTGGATTCAGGGCGCACTGACCTGCCCCGAGCTCTGTTCACTCTGTTCACTTTCCTCTCCTCACCATGTCAGAAAGACAACGAAGGCCATAAAATCCCACACGTGGGGCAGCTGGAGCTCCCCCTTCCCATTTTTCGGGGTTCTATCCCTGCAACTCCCTAGGGTGCTGCAGCCCCCAGGGGGTATGGGCAGAGGCCCATAGCAGAGCCAGGGTGACTGTGGTTCGACTCACCTGAACCACCTTATAAAGGAAGGAGAACACCAGCGACACGCATGCGTTCTTCTTCGACGTGGCAACCACTGATTGGAGGCCCCAGTTAAGGAGTGTTCAGAGGCCTGGGCTGGTACCTTGCAGACCCCGGTTCACCACAGGTCTGAGGGGGGACCCCACAGCCATGTGGGGTTCAGAACCTCCCTCAACCCAACCCTAGACATTCACTTGGCCTTCAGTGAGTTACTGAGCTTATGACCTGAGCCAGGCCTGAGACACAGCAGTCACCCAATGTGGTCCCAGCCCCAAGGGAGTCCTCCCTCGTCAGAGAGGCAGCAAGGGGCACAGGGAACCCGCCCCAGCCACGGGGCTGCCATGAGGAGCTGCTACCTGAGCCGAGAGCCAAAGCCCAGGGTGGTGGTGGGGGTGCACCTTGGGTGGGGTGAACGTCCCGGGGTGGGGAGCAGAAAGCAGGACCACAACTGGTCTTTCCCCAAAGCCAGTGGTTTAGGTGATCCCCCTGAGGCCCACGGCTCCCCAGCCAGGCTCCAGCGGAGACAGCCAGGGCCAGCGCTGGCTCAAGCCCTTCCTGCAAGCTTTGGCTCCTAAAGCAAACCTTTTTAAGGGACTCTCCATTTTCCTACTTGTTTGATGGAGGCCTGACCATGGATTCATCGAGGTGATGTGTGTAACATGTGCGACACAGACTCTTCCTCCAACACAGAGGAGGGTCCCTGCCTCATGGAGTCAGCATGTGCTATACACCTCCCGTTCCTTTCCCTAAAGGGCCTCGAGCCACCTGGGGAGGCTGGTTCCTCCACTGCAGGCCCATGTGCTGTGCCCTGGACATGCCCGTTCATGGCACACCCGTGCCGCCCAGCCCCTGAGGCTAAGCCCGGAGCTCCAGGCAAAAGGGATGGCGGGACCCATGTCCACCTCACTTACTGCCCAGAGCAGGGACCCAGGAAGCCGATGGAGGGCCAGTCAGAGTGCTGGCCTCTGTCCTCCAGCCTGGGATCACATGCCCTTCTGCTGCTTTTTAAGGAGGGACATCAGGCCCTCCAGGCTGGGCCCTGCTGGAAACTGTCACGGACAATGGAACCAGGGAGGAGGAAGGGGATGTTGGGCAGCAGCACCCAGAGAGGTGAGCGGCTGCCGTCTCCTCCCCGGGCTCGACTGGGAACTGGTCAGACGGCTCCTGCTGTGCTCACACCACCACCACCTCCACACCTGGGCGGCCACTGCCCAGACCCAGGGCAGCTTCACAGACTGCCAACCCCTGGACTACAGGCTGCCTTTGGTACTCTGGAGCCGTCCCCCAGTCCCTCCGGAGCAGGAGGGGGAAGGAGCAGCAGAGGCTGCAGGGGAGGGACCTCAGGGAGCTCTCGGTCACCCGTGCGTGCCGGTGTGTGTGCGCACAGCAGGCCCCGGGGAGCTGCCCCGCGAAGGGATACGATACAGATTGTTGTGCTTGATCCACATGAAGCGGACGCCCCCGTGGGCCAGGATGGGCGACAGCATCCCTTCCTCCTCCTTCTCCATCAGGATAGGCATGAAGTGCTCCACCTCCGACATGTCCACGTCACCGCGGTAATTCCGGCAGATGAGCACCTGGGTAGGGCGGGGAGGAACACTGCTTTCAACGTGAGCCCACAAGCCAGGTGCCTGGAGTGGGAAGGTGGCTAGTCACAGCCCTGTCCATCAGAGACTCCAGGCCATGCTGATCTCTGTCCCCCAGGGAATTCCTCAAGGAGAGCATTTCCCAAAGTGAGCGACACAGGGGCCAGCCGGCTGCTCTGCAGGGGAGGGGAACAGGGGACAAGGGGTCCGGGACTGAGCCAACTGTAGGGTGCCAGGTTAAAACAACATCCTGTCAGCTCTCTCGATGCAGACCTTCCCAGAGCCTTGCCTATGCTAACATACCCCACCCTTCTGCCTGTGTCAGGGTGCCCGCCCATTCAGGGGACACCGCTGAATGTTTGTGTCCACCAGAACCCCCCTGTGGCCTGAGAAGCACGTCCTAGCACTGCTGCTTCTTTCTTGCTCTTTCACAGCCCCTGTGTGAGGACATGCAGCACCCAGAACCCTCGTCTGCTGCTCCCGGAGACTTGACATGGGACAAGCACTTCGGGAAAGTCTGGCAGGCTCTCACACAGGGAGACCTAGCGTAAGACCCAGCCATTCCTCTCTTAGGTATCTACCCAAGAGAAGCGAAATCATACATATACACCAAGACCCAAATACGCTGAAGCTTTACTGTAAATAGATCAGGCTGGAAGGAGAGTCATCGTCCTTCGACGGGCGAATGGAAATAAGAACTCTGTCCATCCACAGCCCGGAAGGCTCCTCAGTCACGACAAGGAGCGACTACTGCCATGGGTGGCAGCATGAGGGACTCCTAGGACCACTGGGCCCAGGGGATTGCATTCACATAAAACCCTCACAAGGGGTGACAGAAAACATGTCCGTGGCAGCCAGGGGATGGGCTCGACACAAGGGGAGTGAGGAAGCCTCGGGGGTGATGGACTGTGTGCATGAGGCTTCCCGGGTTTACACAATGACTGAACTCATCAAATAAACGCGGTCTGGACCATGAAAGCGACCCCTCCCGGAAGGGATAAAGAGGAGGCCGAGCTCTGCGAGGCTGCACAATGCTCTCTCTGGAGACCGGTGTTCTGGGCGGCCGTGCCTGAGTCAGCCCTGGGCCCCTGGTTGCCTGTGTGTGCCGGGCTGCTGCCACGAGCCCGGGAGGACAGCGGCAGCAGGACTCGGCACCAAGGCAAGAGGGTCCCTGCACAGCTAACCATGCTGGCAGCACCAGCCTCAGAACCTCTAGTTCCACAAAATACACTCTTTGTTGTTTCAAGCCAGGACAGAGAGAGAATCAGAGAGAGAGAGTAAAAAATGAGAATCTCTTTCCTAGTTTCCCTTTCGTGGTCTGTGTCCTCTTCCTGAGAGGTCCAGAGGGCCTTAGGGAGCCAGCACCCAGTGGCTAAGCTCATGGGCACATGGGCCAGGCCCGGGCTACTCCTTGCCAGGAACAGACACAGCGGGACTGTTACTTTTAGAGAGATGCACAGTCTGCCCGTGGTCACACGGCCTGTCCGCGGTCACAAGCCAGCAGAGGTGACTCTGGATTCTAACCAGTTCTCATCCCCTGCATGGTCCCTTCTGTTCCCTGAACATTGCTTTCCTGGCTTCTCAAGGCCCAGCTTCTTCCCCAGGTATACAGTTTTGGGGGCTGCTGCTAGCAGGGAGCCCCAAGTCCCCAGAATGGTCAGAGGAAAGAGCAGGGAGCAACTTCTCTCGCTCACCTTCTTCACCAGGGCTGAAGAGAGGCCCGCTCACCACCACAGCAGGCACTATGTGCCCCTCTGCCATACACCAGGCCGGACCTGGGGACACGGAGGTGACCAAAACAGAGTCCCTGCACTGGGATGCTTGCTTAGGAGGCACTGAGAGCCTCCCGAGGGTGTGACCTTCTAACTGAGGCCAGAAGGGCCGGGGGGACAGAGGCAGGGGGACGAAGTTAGCTGAAGCCACGGGGTAGAGTCGGGGGTGCAGCCCATGGTGGGACCTGCGAGTGCTGGGTTGGTGGAGTGAGGAGAACCTCAGAGCTTGGGCTGCAGGTCCCGGATGAGAGGACAAAGGCAGGAGACAGGATAGATTGAAGGGAGGCAGGCAACGTTGATGAGACAAACCTCTATCCTTATGGCTACTCTTGAGTCCCACAATTCCTTCCCCACAAAAAAAGAGGGGTCTTCTTATGCAGAACTCAGACTGGGATTCTCCCTGCTGAAACTGCTGTCCACCCCGGTCTCCCCCATCCTGAAAGCAAACTGCACGCTGAACCCCATGGCAAACTGGTGCTTCATGGCTCCGCTGAAGCCTCTCAGTCCATCTCGCCCCCACCCTCCCTCCCCCACCCCCAGGTCACTCCATTCCAGCCATCCCGGTCCCCTAGCCGCTCTCTGAACCCTCCACATCTGTTCCTGCCTCCAGGCCTCCACACCTGCAGCTCCCTCTGCCCGGAATGCCCCGGCCTCTTCTAACTTCTCAAGCCTCAGGTCAGGCGGCACCTCCCCCAAGAAGTCAGAGAGCAGACCCTGTCCCTCCCTAGCCCAGCGCCACTCGTCCTTCATTGCCACAACCCTGCTGCACTAGAACTTCTATCCTCTTTCACGGTCCGTCCCTTCTGCCAGAGTCTAACACTCCCTGAGCACGATGACCACTTCTAACTCGTTCACAACTGTGTCCCAGCACCCACAACAGAGCCTGATCCCGGTGGGTGCTCAGCTAATGTCTGTGGGGTGAACATGGGGTGAGGAGAGAAAGGAGGCCCGGATAATGCCCAGGTCTCCAATGAGGGCAGTCCCGTGGATGGCGGTGTCACTCACTGAGATGGGGAGAGGGCCGGTCTGGGGTGGCAGCGAGCTCATTTTGGGAAATGCCAGGTCTGTGGTGGCTGTGGGACCTCTGAGGTGTCCCAGAGGACAATGGATCTCCAGATAAGTATTCTGGGCTGTGGCACAAACTTGAGTCCCTGGTATAGGGCCGTGAATCAAAGCCTGCCCAAAGTGTGCGCGGGACTCCTAGGCCTGAGCAGGAGGAGTCAACACCCAAGGGGAGAGGCCAGTACATGGAGACAGAAATGGGCAAAATAAGAGGGAGCAGCAACTCGGAGACCAAAGGGAGCCCACCGAGGAGTATGGTAGAGGTGTCAGAAGCTGCAGAGAAACAAGAAAGTAAGGGCAAGGAGATGTCATGAAGGCTTTCTAGCAGCTAACTGTGGCCATGCTGGTTTCCCTGGCGATCAGAGGTTCTGGCTGGCAGATAGACATGTGGTCATGAACTTCTTAATGGGCAATTACCTTACTTTTTATTAAATATAGTCTGCACAAAAGGTCCTTTTAAAACCTGAGGTCCATGGGGAATGGAGTAATAAACAGCACGATGGTTGCTGAGGCCGGGAGGCAAGGCCATGACTGCCCTGGGAGCGTCCCGAAAGGCAGGTCTGGTCATGCTCCTCCCCGTCTACAATCTCCTCCTGTGGAGGTGGTGGCTCCTGTTTCTCGGGATCCCACTGGTCCCTTATGTTCCTCATTCCCATCTGGACATCCTCAACCACCCATGGCCCGGCTGGTGCCAGCCTCCAGGCTCCAGCATTACCCAGGCCTTCTGGCTCACCAGCCCCAGCAGGCCGCCCCTGACCCCTCAAGGCCAACCATGATGCTTCCATGTCCACCTGACCGTCACCTGGTCCCAGCTCTGGCACCTTCCTCCTCCAGGAAGCCTGTTGTAACTACTTGTCCTTCTGCAAGGCTGGCATCTATATTACCTGGCGCTGTGTCCATACCTTGCAAGCTACCTAGATCTGACCATTTGGATCCATCCGCTTCCGTGTGTCTCCCCTGCTAGACCTTGAGGCACCAAATGGCGTTAATAAGAAGGGAAGGTACTTGCCTGAGGTCACATAGCTGAGCAGCAGCGATGGGTTTTGAACTCAGCCCTAACTGTACAGTCACGATAAGACAGTCCGCACTGGGCTTGGTGCATGCTAGATGCTCATGAAATGTTTGCGGAAAGAATGAGAGATCGGACATAAGGCAGCCTTTGGAAACCCAGGACACAGTGGCTCCCATGGAAGGAAGAATACGCGTGACAAAAACACTAGGAACACTGCACCCACTTGGCCCTGGTATGCCCTGTGTCTTCCCTTGCCTGAGGGCTGGGGAAGGGAGTCCAGCACGGGGCCTCACTAGTTGTTGACTTTGGGTGGCATCCAGGGCAGGCGACCCACTCGAGGGACTCTCAGAAAGTGCTAGAGTGCGGAACTCTGGGATGGGGGCTGGAAGGGATAGCCACCTCACCTCTTCACTCCCCGCTGCTTTGGAGCTGACTCCTACTTGCCCCCCTGGGCCCAATGCCCACCTCTCTTCCAGAGAGCCAGGCAGGACTGATTTAGCATTGTTGGTAGTGTTCCTCTTACGTCCAGATGCAAGAGGCCAATACTCTCACTTGCCTAGTCAGGACAGACTTGGGGGAAGGCAGCAGCCCCCCTGGAAAGGCTCTGAGATCCCTCCTTGAAGAAGTTTTCCTGGAGTCCTCTGAGAATGGTGCCTGGGTCCTAGTCACGTTCAACTCTACCTTTAGGTCTCAGCCAGATTTGTCAGTCCCTCCCGGAAACCCTCCCCAACCCCCAGCCAGGGCATAGTCTCCTATTACATCGTCACTGCTTCTTGAGGGCAACTGACTTTGATTCGTGCTTTCTGAGATCAGTGTCCCTTTCTCCCACCAGACTGTGAGCTCGAGAAGGGATTCCGATTTTGCTTACCAAAGGCAGGCGGAAGCTAAGCACCCCTAACAGGTGCTCCCCAAATATCAGCTGACTCCTAGACCTGCCATTCTGTGGCTGGTGTGACCTTGCGCAGGTGGCGCGCCTCTCTGTGCCTCAGTTTCTCCCTCTGTAAAATGGCCCTCCCACCACCCACTTCACTTAATCCTGTAACTAACTCTGTGTCACTCCGAACTTTAAGAAATTCAGGCGGGGACTGGCCCAGAGAAATCACCGGATAAGGAGGGCGGGACTGGCCCGAGGGCACACTGTCCCCGACGCGCCTCACCACTACAGGCCAAGGGTCGCACGGCCCCTGAGCGCCAGTCCTGGCTTCGAAAACGACTGAGGGTCGCCCTCCCGGCTGCCTCGGGTTCCCCTATGCCCCCACGGAGGACTGAGCACCCGACCCACAGTGGGAGGGGGGCCATGCAGGTGTGTTACCTAGCAACAGGGCGGGGCTCCGGATAGAAGCCCCCGCCAGGTTACCTAGCAACAGGGTGGGGCCCTCAGGTGAGGTTGACCGGCCTCTTCGCCTAAGACTAGGGTGGGTCCCATTGGCGGGTTACCTAGCAACAGGGTGGGTCCCCCTCCAGGGGGCGAGGCCCCACCGGTTGCCTGGCAACGGGGAGGGTAGAGAGCCGTATGTACCTTGCCCTTTAGGTCCAGCACGTAGACGGCGCTGGCGGACATGACGGCTGCGGGAAGCCTCGGCAGCTGCCGAGGACGGCGGCGACGGCGGGGACTGCCGGGCGTTGAGCAAGGCCGGGCGCACCCCGCGACAGTTCGCCTCCACTTCCGGTCCGGGGAGCCGCGCGCGGACCGTTATGTCCGGTCGGGGAGGGGCTGCCAGAAAGGCGCAGGCGCGAGGCGGAGTATGCGCAGGCGCAGTACACGCGATGTGACCTTATTTCCCGCTCCTGCCTCAAGCATCCCGGAAGTAAGGCGCGGAGGGGCGGGACCGGGCGTGGCCGACTGAAGCAGGGCACTCTCCAAATGCCAGGCGGGGCGAGGAGGCCAGGGAAGCTGGAAACCCCGCCCGGCCGTGGGCCAAGTGAGGTGATATACCGGTGGCAGAACCCACCTTGGGCCCAGTCCCATGAACCCCACAGTCTAGTGGGGGAATCTAGGAATAAATATAGTTACCAATTATGATATGCTTGATAGGGAAAGGGAAGGCGGTGGTTACTTGGAAAGAGGCCAAACTCTCTGAATGGCAATCCAGCCTTACCAACAAGTCACCGCTTGTTACCTGTCAGTGTCAACATTCTTCAGTGCCTGTTTATTGCCTGGAATGATCTGGAAACCACGCCCCACCGAACCTTGGTGAAAAGCGCTTCTCTTGTTTCTGTAGTTAGTGACTGTAATGGGTGATGCAAATTGTGACCCCTGGTCTATCGACTGGGTATCCCATTGCTTTTAATAACACTCGGGATGTGGAGAAATGCCTGCATTTTGTCCTAGTGAACCATCACAGTGCTCTGGAGACCACAACCCTGCAATCTTCCTCCTATCTCCTTTGGGGTTTTGAAAGATGGCTTTTGCAATACATCCTCTGCTTAGGATAAAGATGAAGTGCAAGAAAATCCAGAGAAGAAAACCAGAGTATTTAGAAAACTACTAAGTAAATCCTGGGCTGGAAGCATTCTTTCACAAAACATCTGGGAGACTGTTTTTGACAGACTTCAACTGTCTTGTACAATACCCTATTATACCTAGCCTCATAGTTTGCCCAAAATATTTCAATGTTTTAGGAAAACATGTCTTTTGAAAATTACAAAATTATACACTTCTCTGGGAAAAAAAAATCTATGGAAATGCCAAAAAGTACAAGACAAAAAGAAAAACCACCCAGGAGAGGTGACCCCTCTCATTATGGAGTATTTCAGGCTTGCTCTAGGCAATGTTTAGATGTTTAAAATCAGTATTGGGGGGTGGGGATAGGGCTAGGAGGAACAGAGTGGACAAAAGTCTTGAAGAAACAAGACTCCCAAGTGCCAAGAGCACCATGACAATAAACACTGTTTACATAAATTATTTGTACCCTCTCTTTTCCGTGTGTGGGTGGAATTCAGGTCACCATCCTTGGCAGTTACACTTAATGTATTAGCCAGATTTGACCTCTGCACCATCTCAGAAAAGACCAGATGTGGCAGACCAGGGCTTCTCAAACTTTGCTGCCTATTAGGGTCATCTGAGGAGCTCTGAAAAATCTCAGTGACAACCCCACCCCAGGAAGCATCAGTGGTTCTTAATGCTCCCAATGCTCCCAGGAGTCTAACATCCACAAGAGCTCAAGAAATGTTGTGGTAGAACAGTGATGGCCTGAATCAAGAACGTCTCCTGGTATGCGTGGCCATGGAGTTCTCTCCCTCACTGGGTCTGCCAAATGTGACTTGTGTTGGCCAACGAGAGAATACACAGATTCTGAAGAAGGCATAGATGCCACCTTAGACTTTCTAATCCCCAGGCAAATTAACACAGTGACACAGAACTATACCACATGGCGTAGAACCGTCCAGCCCAGCAGTCAACCCACAGAAGAGAAATCCTGCTGTTTTAAGTCCTTCCGCTTTGATTAGGTAGGCAGAGAAGTGGAGGATCTGTCTTCCAGCGTACTGACGATGGCTTTTCACAGCATCCCAACATGCTCATAAACCCCAGCTGCTGGCTTGTGGATGAAAAAGCCCTCCAAGTGCCTTTCTGCTAGGCAGAGGGGGAACCTGCCCCAAAGAGCCACTACTAATGAGTGGACTCTCAGGTGGGCTGCCAAGCCACAGGTGGAAAAATATGTCACCTAATTTCTTCCAAGTTGAGGATGAATGGTCACTTTGTAGCATCCACATTCTACAGGTGCAATAACCCAAAAAGCAGTGTTTCTAGTGATAATCAAACCACTTTTAATTAAGACACTCAGACTTCTGTTTAATAACTATTTTTTTTGCTTTATTCCATTCATAGGTGACAGCCTCAAACACAACACTTGGTTTTTCTCTTTTGACTTTGCTGTTCTGTCACTACCTAGGTCAACAGAGTCTTCCTCCCAATAGTATATGCAGTTTGATCCTCAGCAAGTAGGGTACCAGTAGGTCCTCAGAGATCATGGCTCTCCAGCACCAGGATCTGGGTCCTCTCCTTTGACTGCACTGTCTGTGCTGGGGCTCTGCCCAGCACAGGTCCTGTCACTCCTGAGGTGTCCTTAGGCCAGAAAGGCCAAGCGGGCTACATGTCATGTGCCAACTCTGAACAAACCCAGGGGATGCTTAGAGCCCAGGGTCAAGGGTAGTATGGCAGGTTGTGTCAGGGTTCTATTACAAAGGGATGCCATGCTTGATTAGTGATGTCTGCCCTGGCAACACCCTCTAGACATGTCTGGAACAGAGACACCAGGGGAAGAGGCTGCATGCCAGCCACAGGCTCAGATAGGGACAAGGCATGCATCCCATTCTTGCCTTAGACAGTCATTCCGCTTCCCAAACTACATTGTCTCACAAACGACGTGGCTGGGGAGGCATTCTGAAGGCCATGAAGGTTCAAGCGGCTTCCTTAGGCTCTGGAAGGAACAGCCTAAGCCCCAAGCTAGAGGAAGCTTGGGAGGACAGCTCACGCAGGGCCCCGTGGGGGCAAAGGCTCCTCATCTTCTAGAGTCTGTTTCATCCGGGGAAAGAGAGCTGAGCTGGCTGACTGTCAGAGTTAGATGCAACTTGGGAGGTAAAGACACTTTTCTGTGACACACAGAAATAACCTTAATCTCTGGGTAAACTTGCAAAAATTTCCAGTCCAAACTAAAAAGGTTTATCGTTTGTGCTACTGACAAACCAAAATAGAGTAAAAGGACAGTCTTATTACTTTAATCATGTTCCAGAAAGAGGGCATACTGCTTTGGAAAGCACTTGTCTCAGCAGAAGACACAAGAGTGTGTGTAAAAGTATGTTTCTAGAAAAGACCAAAGGCACCAAACATAACCCCAATTTTGCCTTCCACTTCCCCTTGATGCCACTCCATACCCTGGGTGGGGAGGCTACTTCGTCCAGCTGACTTTGGGAATGTCATAGTGCTCTGTGAGGGTGTCCAGGTGTCTGTTGAAATCCTGGGAAAGCCGAGAAGAAAACCCACATCAGTATAGCCTCAGACAGGGCACTACTGCCGTGTGGCACTGCCCACTCCCACTTGTCCACATCCTGCCTCTCCTCTGTGAGCGCCCTCCTCTCAAAGCCACCTGGCCCTGAACCCTGGGCTCATCCTTAAATGACCCTGGGAGGTGTCGTTTCTGCTGGGTACCCCCACCCCAACACTCCAGTGGCTCCCTCTGCCAGACTACATAGCCTGGTCTTCCCCACTGGACATGTAAACTTACCTCCACTCTCTGCTTGTGGGTTTTGGATGCTTTCTTTAGGATCCTTTCCATTTGCTGAAGAGAGGAGAGAAATGGAGGTGAGTTCACACACTTGACACAGCCCAGGCCAGCATGGGGTGGAAGACGGAAGCCCCTACCAGCTTGGCTCTCACACCTAGCACAGCTGGAGGTCTCAGGAGGTACATCCTGTCCCTCCCTTAACTCTACTCAGGCTGGTCCAACAGGGATGCCCAGCCCCCAATATGTCCCACCAGGAACCCTGGTCGACTGCCCTTCAGTCAGAGTGGCAAGGAATGTACTAGCACTGACCTTAGCAGGCTCTGCTGGGAACTGTATGTGTGCTTCCTGCAGCCCCGGGCAACTGATTGCATTCCCATTTTGCAGAAACAGAAAGTTTCAGATGGGGTCTGAAGAAGGATGAAAAATGAGGAAGGTGAAAGGCCCAACACCTGGTAGGAGCTCAAGGAAGTAGGTGCTGGTGACACAGTGCCACGAGGGCTCCAAGATCCAGATCGCCCCGATGAGTGTGACTGTGGAATGTGTATCTTGTACCACCATGACCTGCCCCACACCATTCCCAAAACTGGATGGGACCTCGTAAGAGCGAAGAGCACGGGACACAGAGCCCAACAAACCCGGGGCTGCACTTGGCTCTATGTTTACTGACTGAGTGACTATGGCCAACTTTGGTGCCCCCCCTGTGACCCATGCTGCCTGGTATTGGTGCCCTAGTGCAGTTCTCTGCCACAATGACTCTGGGATGGCCCTGTGACTCAATTTACTTAACAAAATGCAGTGCCAGTGCTGGGCCAAAGATGTAAGACCCGGCAGCCTTTGTGTGTTCTTGGAAGCCAGCCACCATGCAGGAATTCTGATGACCTTACTGGAGAGAAAGGACCTGGAGTATAAGATGACATGTGGGGAGAGAGGCCATGGGAGGAGCAACAAGGCATCAGGCGTGATGGTGACACTATCTTGGACATTTCAGCCCAGTTGGGGCTCCGACCTCAGCTGCCATCTAACTGCACAGATTCCAAGCGAGGCAAGCTGGAGAACTCTTCAGGTAAGCCGAGCCAACCCACAGAAGACCATGTCAGCCACCACCTGGCTGCTCCTTCGCCCCCCATCTCATTTGCTACCTCATCTTCCTCTGCATCCAGTTGGCTGACCTGCTTTCCCATCCCTGCCTCTCTTCCTGCTGCTGTGAGCCCCTGTGAGGCCTGTGCATCCTTATAAGAGGCCACACTGACCTGACCAGTTGTCACCAATGCCAGGCACTCAGTAGGGCTCTGCCTTCCCTCTCCCTACTTTATGTACCAAGTTCACAGGGTATCCCACTTCACAGATACAGAAAATGAGGACCAGCCTGTGAAGTGGGTGATGAGACTGGAGATGCCAAGCCCTATCCCTTCAGGCTGGGGCCCTGCCCCATGGGCCCTTCTTCCAAGAACTGTCCAGCCTTCAAGCTCACTACGCTCAATCAAACACCCTTCTACAAAGGAATCCGCATTTCCCAATCCCAGCTACCTTTGCCCACACTTTCCCCCATCTCTCTCCTGGGTCAAAACAAAACCAACTGCAGAACTTCCAGTTTTCAGTGCCAGCAACAAAAAAACTCCCCTTGACCTTCCACCACCGTCTAGCTACAGATTCATTTCTGTTCCTCTTGACAGATCTCCCAAGAGTTATTTCTGGGTCTTGTCTCCACCTCTGCCTTTCCCCACCCACCCCACAATCCCCTCTAATCAGCCATTCTTCCTTCTCATTCCAACTAAGGGCTCTCTGTACTCGCCCCACAAGACCCTCGGCAGCTTGATACTGTTGATCACTTCCTCCTTCCCCCCCCCTTTTTTTTTTAAAGATTTTATTTATCTATTTGACAGACACAGATCACAAGTAGGCAGAGAGGCAGGCAGAGAGAGAGGGGGAAGAAGGCTCCCGGCTGAGCAGACAGCCCAACTCAGGGCCCGATCCCAGGACCCTGGGATCATGACCCGAGCTTAAGGTAGAGGTTTTAACCCACTGATCCACCCAGGCACCCATACTTTCTCCACTCAGCTAAGGACACACTCTCCTGGTTTTCCTCTTTCCTGTGATCCTTTGCAATTTCAGATTCTAGACCTCATCTCTGTCCCTGTGCCTCCTCAGAGGATCTCACCCAGTCCAATGGCAATCCAGAACGTTTGTAAAGGTCCAGAGAGGCCTAGACCTCTCCTCCAAACTGGAGATTCAGATCTCAAACTGTTCACAAGAGTCCTTCATTTGAATGTCTAACAGCCATTCAACATTCAAGTGTTCTCTAAAACCAAGGTCTTGATTCCCCACTTTAGAAGCCTGCTCTACCTGCTATCCTTCCTACTGTAGTAAATAGCACCTTCATTTACCCAGTATATCCCACCAAAAATCTTGTTCATTCCTCATGTCCCAGTCCACACCCAGTCCATCACCTAATTCTGCTGTTCTTGCTCCAAAATCAATCCCAAACCTGATACTTTCCATTGCTTCCACTATTACTGTTCTATTCCGTTACTAGTCACCTGATGGTGACTCTCCCCAACCGTGCTTTCGCTCCTGGAGTAACATCCCAGCCCAGCCTGGGACTGTAACCTCAGGGACGGAACTTAAGTGCATTCACTTGTTAAATTCTCACCACAAACCTGTTAGGTAAGGACTTCACCCCCGTTTTACAGGTGAAGAAAATGAGGTGTGGGAGGTTAACCAACCTGCCCAGAGTTATACTACCACCAAGAAACAGTAGAGACTGAATGGAACCCAGGTCGGTCTCGTCAAAGCCAGTGAGTCTTACCACCCCCATTTTTAAAAAAATGACTCAACTAAGCCTGAGAGTGATGAGTTAATTCTTTATGATGTTACTGGACAAAATCACCCAGATCAGGGTTAGGGTTTCTCAGCCTGGACACTTGACATCTGGGGCCAGATCATTTTTGCTGTGGGGGATGCTGTCTTGATTACTGTAGGATGTTGAGCAGGATCCCGGGCCTCATCCCACTAGATGCCAGTAGCACTACTTCCCCCCCCCCCCCCCCCCCCCCCCCCCCCCCCCCCCCC
>NC_081558.1:12501455-12523981 GCF_022355385.1 Mustela nigripes | reverse complement strand
CATGGGAGCAGACGTAGGTTACAATCACAACCTATTTGAATCAGCCAAACAAAGTCCTCATGGAAACAGACTTTGTGGAAACTTATAGCCAGGAGCATCACCAGTTAATATCAACAGCTACCATCAACGGAGCACTGACTGACTTTGCCAGACTGAGTGCCAAATGCTTTATCTGGATGACTTTATCTAAAGTTCCCATCCCTTTTAGGAGAAAGCACTATCCTGATCCTTACAGACAAACTGAGGCAGAAAGAAGAGGAGTCATTAGCCCTGTCACTGGGCAAATGAGCAACTGCGCTGGAATCCAAAGCCAGCCCCCAGCTCTGGCCTTTCAATGCCAGCTCTAGCTTTCTTCTCTGCCGTCCACTCTGACCAGAGGCTCTTCCTATCCTCGGAACTGCCCCAACCGTGGATACCATCTTCTCGGAATCCAGGTCTCTCTGACCGCTCACACTCCTCCGAGAGACCCCGGGCTGACCCCAATTTCGAGTCGTCTGGCCCTGCCTCTCCATCCACCTCCAGAGACCCAGACCTGCCACGCGGAGCATCTCCAGCTTCCCCACCGGCCTTACCCGCTTCTCTTGCATCTTCTCGAAGGCCGCCTGGGCCGGGGTTCGTTTGTCCAGACCGCGCCTCTTCTCCTCCTCATTCTTTTTGCTCGTTCCCATCGCTTCCAGGAGTTTCGCCTTGTCTTTGTCCTTCTTTTTCTTCTTTCTGGGAGGGGAGAAGCGGGAGAGGTGAGGGCGCATCAGGGAGAAAGAGCTTGGGGACTCTAGAAGAGGCTTAAGGGGACAGAAGACAAACTTCTGAGGGGCTCTCGGGGCCTCACCGCTTGGTGACGCCAAGCTCTGCAACGCCTTTTAGTTTCAGGGGCCCCTTTTGAACTTGCTCGTAGGCCGCCATGATGCCGCTCGCCGTTCTGGAGGTAAACTGCCACACTTCCTGTTTGCGTACGCCCTTTACGTCCGAACGCCCGCCTCACTTCCTCTTGATTGGTTGAGCTGGGAGGCGCGCCTGCGCTCTTGGCATCCGGAACTGGACCACACTTTCTGGTTGTAGGTGGGGCCTGGAGGGTGTGAGTGGACCTCATCCTTCGCAGGCAGTGTCCTGCCACGCTTGCGGTTGGATGCACTCATTCGGTTTGCCCGGCTTTGGGCCCCCTCGATCCAAGAAGCTCCTTTGAGGGGCTCCTCATTTCCTCCTCCTCCTTTCTTCTTCTTCTTCTCTTCCTCCTCCTCATTCCTCATCCTTTTTTTTTTTTTTTTAAATATTTATTTATTTGAGAGTCAGAGCCCACGCTAATGGCTAGTGGGGGAAGTGGCAGAGGGAGAGAGACTCTAAAGCTGACCTCACACTTAGCGGGGAGCCCAACGTGGGGCTTGATCTCAAGACCCCAGGATCTTGACCTGAGCTGAAATCGAGGGAGTGGGATGTGCAACCAGTTGAGCCACCCAGGTGCCCCAGAATCCCCAGTTCCTAAAACTGCAGTGTTCTCTTGAGTGTTTTGTGTGCACAGGGATGTTCCGTTCTCTTTTACTGCTGTATTTTGAGAGTTGTTTTGTTTTTAAGGTTTTATTTTTAAGTAATCTTTACCCCCACACTGGGGCTTGAGCTCACAACCTCAAGATCAAGTGTCCTGTTCTGCTGACTGAGCCTGCCAGGCACCCCTGAGAGTTTAATAGATAACCTAATTTTGTGAACCTAATCAGTACTTAACTAGTTTTTTCCGGTCTTGGTGAATGATGGTATTATGCGAAGTACAGGTAAATCATATTTGAAAAAAAAATTAAATATATCCTATTGAGGTATAATTTATAAACAGTAAAATGCATGCATTTTAATTGTACTTTTTGATGAATGTTGTCATGTTTACACACCTCTGCATTCAAGACATAGAACATCCCATCACCACAAAGTCCCTTGTTCTCTTTCCCAGTTAACCATCCACGCCCACCCCACCGTTCTCTGCAGGCAACTCTGAACCTGTTCTCTCTCACTGTAGATTAGATTTGTTTTTTGTAAAAGTTTCGTATATATGGAATTATACTATATGCATGGAATTATATACAATCTCTTGAGCTAGAGTTCTTTCAATGAGCATAATGTGTTTGAAATTCTTCCTTTTTTAAAAGATTTTTTGTTTGTTTGTTTGAGAGAGAGCATGCTATTGAGAGAGAGAGAGAGATGGGGTCCAGTGCTGCCCAAGGCAGCCAGTTAACCAACTGAGCCACTCAGGTGCTCCGCTCTAGTTTGTTATAAAAGTACTCCATTTGTATTGCTGAGTGTTATTTCACGGTATACATATACTAAATTTTTAAAAAATCCACTTATCTGTACATGGGCACTTGGGTTTCTTCCAGTTTGGAGCCCTAATGAATGGAGCTGCTGTGAACATCAGTCTATAAGTCTTTGTATGGACCTAAGTTTCATTTCTCTTAGGCTCACTTCTGATGCCTTCGTTACCTTAAGTAGAATAGTAGCAAGGTTTGGTTTTTCTCTTTATAAAATGTTGAGTCTTGGGTGGCTCAGTCGTTAAGCATCTGCCTTCAACTCAGGTTATGATCCCAGGGTCCTGGGATCGAGTTCCGCATCGGGCTCCCTGCTCAGCAGGAAGCCTGCATCTCCCTCTCCCACTCCCATTGCTTGTGTTCCCTCTCTCACTGTCTCTCTCCCTCTCTCTGCTAAATAAATAAATAAAATCTTTTTAAAAATGTTGAGTCTCAGCCACTCTGTTTTGAGGGTTTGATAGAGAAAATAGCTGCATAGGATGTACTGAAAACCCTGATCCAGCAGAGCCATAACACTTGGGGCTCCAATGAGTTGGGGTGTTTCATTCCCTGATAGCATAAGTAATTTGCTTATTGAGTAAGCAGAGCTATTGTCATAACCGAAACATTCCTATTTTTCTTTCCTTCTTTCCTTTTAGGCATTATATTTCTCAGCGTGGATCATCTTCCTCTGGCCCTGGATGAAAATGCTGTCAGGCCTTCCAGCTTTTCTCTCATTGTTTATGTGATATACGGTACTATTGTCACTTTAAGTAGTACATGGTTCTCAATTCAATATGTGGAAGGTCTGGAACTTGATCTGGAAAGAGTAGTCTCTCCTTTTCCTTAGCTGGGACTAACACACACTAAAAAAATAAATAAGGTGGGGCACCTGGGTGGTTTCAGTAGGTTAAAGCCTCTGCCTTTGGCTCAGGTCATGATCCCAGAGTCCTGGTATAGAGCCCCACACTGGGCTCTCTGATCAGCAGGGAGACTGTTTCCTCCTCTCTCTCTCTGTCTGCCCCTCTGCCTACTTGTGATCTCTCTCTCTCTCTCTTCAAATAAATAAACTAATTAAAAATCTTTAAAAAATAAAAAAAAATAAGGCAATGGGCCCAAAATGCCTTATGCTAATCACCACATCGCCAAACACAGACTTGACTTCATTACAGTTTTGGCTCTTCAGAAATGAAATCTTAAACCAGTCAATCAGGAATTCTCTGATCA
The DNA here is from genome assembly GCF_022355385.1 of Mustela nigripes. Classification (NCBI taxonomy): domain Eukaryota; kingdom Metazoa; phylum Chordata; class Mammalia; order Carnivora; family Mustelidae; genus Mustela; species Mustela nigripes. Next base: position 12,520,487 of record NC_081558.1, on the reverse strand, counting down.
GCACTAGGGAGGTAATCTGCCTGACAGGGTCATGGGATTGAGCCTGGAGTCAGGCTTTGCAATGAGCATGGAGTCTGCTTGGGATTTTCTCTCTCCCTCTGCCGATTCCTATATCTCTCTTAAATAAATAAATTTAAAAAATGGAATTTTAGGTCTTCTTCCTATCAGAATGTTGTGATTTGCTTTTGTATGTTGAGCTAATACTAAGGGAAACAGAGAAGACTCCAAATCTTCCATAATCCTCTGCTGACATTAAAAATATATATACACACATGCATACGTTCCATTCAAGAAAAGCACACAGTATGGAAAAGGTTAAAAGGAAAAAGAAAAAAAAAAGTAGAAACATCTCTTCCTACCTCTTTTCAAAATGATTCGCAATTTCATTTTTAATATTTTTTGGCACAAAAGTGTATATGCCAACATCTGTATATCTGTGCAATGTTCTTTTATTTACGTCCTTGGTTTTTCATTTAGCAAACTGTCTTTTTTTTCCTAAAGATTTTTAAAATTTATTTTAGAGAGAGTGAGCTAGCGTGTGAGTGAGGGGAGGGGCATAGGGAGAGAGAGCCACCCCCCCAAGGGGACTCCAGGCCGACACTGGAGCGCAGTGTAGGCTCCAACATTATCAAAATGTCTTGAAGCTCTTTACAAGGCCCCAGTTACCTCCACTCACCTTCCTCAATGGCTGGGTGTTCTGAGGCTGAGTGAGGCCCTCCCTAACCAACGCTCATCGACTTGCCCACAATCTCAGCTCACTTTTGCAATGGCCTGAATCAGTAGTATTATATACTACTGTACTACATAGTCCAAGATTACGTACATTTGTGCATTTTAATGTAGACTGCTATTGCCCAAATTGTGCCAAAGACTTTTGAGGGAATGAGGAGGGAGAGAAGCAAAGCCTCCCGGCGTTAGGCCAAAGGAGGGCTCTGGACTGACATTTTCAGTTCTACCTGCAGGGGGCAGCAAGCGACTGCCCAATTCTCCAGCCATAAACTCAACCCTTGGTATTCAAGAGTTAGAAGACAGCGTCCAGAGAGAATGGGTTTCCTGGTATTGCCGGTGGGTCCGGGTTTGCTAGTGGGGTGATCCTTGACAGAATCCGCACCTCAGGGAGGAATAGGACAGACTCCGCTGGGAAAATCTGTTCTCCCCCAGCCAGCCTAGCAAGTTTGACGCTCCTCTCCGGCACTTCCAAGGCTGTGAGCCCTGCAGCAAGTGGCTTGATTTCTCTGACCTTCTCTTTCCTCTTCTATAAAATGGGGCTTCTGCTGCTGCTAACAACAGCTAATACTTCCCTTGGATTTCCATGGATCATCTAATTTACTCCCAAAGCCACCCTGTTACACAAACCATCCTGATTTTACACGTAGGGAAACTGAGGCACAAATTGTAATCCAACCTATGCTGATTGTTCCAGCCTGGCTTTTGTCACCACAGTGTGAGGCCATGCATTGTAAGGTGAGTCACTATTTTATAAACCTCTGTGACAGCATTTCTCAACCTTTCCCCCCACCCCATTATCAGCCCCTAAAGAGAACAGCCCCTAAAGAGAGCTCAATTCAATTTAGTTTAAGGAGAGAAGTTCAGTATCACTGATGAGGTTTTTGTCAAAGATTGAGCTTTAGGGACGCCTGGGTGGCTCAGTGGGTTAAAGCCTCTGCCTTCTGCTCAGGTCATGCTCAGCAGGCAGCCTGCTTCCTCCTCTGTCTCTGCCTGCTTCTCTGACTACTTGTGATCTTTGTCAAATAAATAAATGAAATCTTAAAAAAAAAAAAAAAAGATTGAGATCTGGAGAGAGCCACAAACCATTGAAACATCTAGGGTTTTTGTGTCCCCTCCTCCCAGAGCCAATTTTCACCATCTTAGGAGCAATATTGCCCCTATTGATAATTAATGTTCTAAGAGGAGATTTGTGCTAAATTCCTGTGCTTTTGCTCACTTGAAATTATTTATTTATATTTATTTATTTATTTATTGAAGATTTTATTTATTTATTTTATTTATTTATTTGACAGAGAGAGAGAGAGAGAGAGAGAGATCACAAGCAGGCAGAGAGAGAGAAGGTTTCCCGCTCAGCAGAGAGCCGGATGTGGGGCTCGATCCCAGGACCCTGTAAAATTTTTTGCTTTATATCCTCTTAAAGAGTCATGACATTTAGGGGCACATGGGTGGCTCAATGGGTTAAGCTGCTGCCTTTGGTTCAGGTCATGATCTCAGGGTCCTGGGATTGAGTCCTGCATCGGGCTCTCTGCTCAGCAGGGAGCCTGCTCCCCTCTCTTTCTGCCTGCCTCTCTGCCTACTTTTGACCTCTGTCAAATAAATAAACAAAATCTTTTTTTTAAAAAGTCATGACATTTAAATACACAGAGATTTTTATTATATATTATTTTTGCATATACATACAAAGAAAATAAAATAAATCAGCTAAGGTTTTCTACGTGTCTTCAGACACAGTTACAAATCATCGAAATCACTGTCCAACTCTAAGTGTCCACACTGGTGCTTTATCACATGACACTGCCCTCTGTACCATCGAGGACACTGATAGGGAGGATTTCTTTAACACAATCTGCAGTGTTTCCAAAGAATAGTGTATGGAAAGGGAAAGCAGTTACGCAAGGATGGGAAAACAGGCAAATGCCGCCATAACCAAGAGATCAAGGTCAACATTGTCGGTGACATCATGTAGCTATCAAGTAACCCCAGGTATGATGTGATGAGGAGCACATCTCACCTCTGAGGTCTTCCCCCCAAACCCTATAAACTCAGTCCAATCATGAGAAAATACCAAATAAAAATGAGGGACATTCTATACAGTACCTGACTGGTAATCTTCAGGATTATAAAGGTCATGGGGGAAAAAAAAAGACTAAAAAATCAAAACCAAATAAAACAAAACAGACTGACGGTCAGGAGCCTAAGATCCCAAGTGTGACGTGGGATCCTGACACAGAAAGAAGGAATTGACTGCATATGCACACCCATGTTCATAACAGCGTTAATCACAGCAATCAAAAGGTGGAAAGACACCAAAAGTCCATTGATAGAGGAATGAATAAACAAAATGTGATCTATCCATACAATGGAATATTAGTCTTAAAAGGGAAAGGAATTCTGACATGCTACAATGTGGCTGAACCCAGAAGACATGCTGAGTGAAAGAAGCCAGACGCAAAAGGATAAATACCGTATGACTCCATTTACATGAGGTTTCCAGAATAGGCAAATTCACAGAAACAGAAAGTGGGATGGTGGGATGGTGAGTTCCAGGAACTGGGGGAGGGGAGAATGCAGAGCTGTTTAATGAGGACAGAGTTTCAGTTCTTCAAGATGAAAAGAGGTCTGGGGACAGATGGTGACAGCTGCCCAACAGTGTGAATGTATTCTATCCCACTGAGCTGTGCACTTATAAGTGGTCCAAATGGGGGCGCCTGGGTGGCTCAGAGGGTTAAAGCCTCTGCCTTCGGCTCAGGTCGTGATCTCAGGGTCCTGGGATTGAGCCCCACATCAGGCTCTCTGCTCAGTGGGGAGCCTGCTTCCCCCACCCTCTCTCTGCCTGCCTCTCTGCCTACTAGTGATCTCTGTCAAATAAATAAAATCTTTTTTTAAAAAAAAGTGGTCAAAATGGGGGGCACCTGGGTGGCTCAGATGGTTAAGTATCTGCCTTTGGCTCAGGTCATGATCCCAGGGTCTGGGGATAGAGCCCCACGTTGGGCTCTCTGCTTGGCGAGGAATATGCTTCTCCCTCTCCCTCAGCCTGCTGCTCCCCCTGCAACAATTTTCCCTCAATGGTAACATCTTACCAAACTCTAGTGCAATTTCACAACTGGGATATTGGCATTATTATAGGCAAGATATAGAGCAGTGCATTATCACCAAGACCCTTCTTGAGGCACTTGATATACACCCATCCCCTACCCCCACTCCGTCCCTCCACACTGGCAGCCTGCTGTTCTCATTCCTATAATTTTGTCATTTAAAGAACACTATGTAAGTGGAAACTCACATTACATAACATTTAAGGATTGGCTTCACCCCCCAACAGTCAACAGAATTCCCCAGAGATTCATCCCAATTGTCAGGTGTATCCCTTTTATTGCTGAACGGTGTTCCGCAGTTTGGATGAACCAGTTTGTTTAACCATTCATCTGTTGAAAGATACATGGGTTGTTTCCTGTTTGGGGCTGTTTTGAATAAAACATCCATTACAGGTTTTTATATGAATGCACGTTTTCATTTCTCTTGGATTGCCCAAGAGGGCAAGTGCTGGGTCCTAGGGTGGTTACATTTTGTTTTTATCATATTTTATTGTAGTAAGAGTACTCAACGTAAGCTGTAAACTCTTCATAAGTTTTTAAGTGTACAAAGCATTATTGTTGGCTATAGATATAATGTCCAGTAAACCTCTGGAACTTATTCGTCTTGCTTGATGAATCTTGCTTTTGTGCCTGTTGGCTAGTAAGCCACGTTCTCCCCTCCCCCAGCCCCTGTGAACCACCATTCTACTTTCTCCTCCTGTAAGTGGAATCCAGTAGTATTTGTCTTTCTGTGACTGGCTTATTTTACTGAGCAAATGCACTCAGAGGTCACCCGTGTTGTTACGTATTGCACAATTTCCTTCTCCCACCCCCACCCCCACCCCCCACCCCGTACCTATATGTCCTATTTTCTTTATCCTTTCATCCATCCATGGACATTTAGGTTGTTTCCATATCTTGGCTATTGTGAATAATGCTGCAGTGAACGTAAGAATGTTAATACCTCTTTTGAGATCCTGATTTCGTTTCTTCTGGATGTATACTGGCATCTATGGGAGATCTATTTTTAATTTTTTGGCACTTCCATACCTGTTTCCATGGCTGGTGCTATGGAATTTGCATTCCAACCCACATTGCACAGGGTTGCCATTTCTCTACATCCTCATCAACACTTACCGGCTTTTGTTCTTTTCATGATATCCATCCTGATAGTGATATCTCACTGTTGTTTTGATTTGTTTTCCCCTGATGATTTTTGAAATGCCGTATTGTCATTATGATTCTAAATTCTTTACCTTATATTACAAGGGGGAAATTGTTGCCTATTATTTGTCATAATATAAGCTGGTATTTATCCATACTAAGATAAAATTAATTCATGTGTGCCATGAAAAATTATTTCTTTGGAAATGCAATAAAGAAAAATCCCATGATTGGAGCTGGGTGTCAGAGAGGCAGCCTCTGCTGGCGGACCAACTGGAGGAGTAGCTTGGTAATTTTAATTAGTGCTTGGTGAGCTCCAACACAGAACCACCCTCTTGCCCTCCTCCAACTGTGTCAAACTTACTCCAGCCTCAGGACCTTTGCACTTGCTCTTCTCACTGCCAGGGACTCCCTTCCCACTCACGATTCCCTCAGTTCCCTCCAGTCACTACTCAAATGCTGCTTCTTCAGGGGGGCTTTCCTCTCCCAATCCATTTAGCCCAACCTCTTCTCTCTCTATCCCTGCCCCATTTTATTTTTCTTCCTGGAGCTTTACACTCCTGACTAATTATGTGTTTATTTGGTTGCTTCCCCACTGGCACAAGAGCTCCATGAGAACACTGCCTTCGTATCGTCAGGACCTAGGACAGTGCCTGGCACACATTAGGTGCTCAATAATTAATTGTTTATGGGTGGGGAGACACATAGCCAAATCACGGAGTCCCTGATAGGGTGAGGCATAGGAATCTGGACTTCAACCATGAGGCACTGGGGAGTAAGGAGGTGTTTGCTAATTCGTTTTCTTATTGTTTTCATTTTTTTTAATGTTTTTACATGCAAAAAAACTCACCCTTTTTGGTGTACAGTTCTATGAGTTCTGATAAACGAATACAGCCATGTAACCAATACTACAATCAAAATATAGAACAGTTTCATCTCCCCTAAGTTTCCCTTGTTCCTCCATCTGCAGCCCCTGGCAACCATTGATCTGTTTTCTGTCCCTATAGTTTTGTCTTGTTGAGTATGTCATCCTGATGGAATCGTCCAGTAGGTAGCCTCTTGAGTCTGGCTTCTTTCGGTTAGCCTAACACATCTGAGGTTCTTTCATTTTGTGCGTATCTGTAGTTAATTCCGTTTTATGGTTGAATAGTCGTCTCTTGCATGTATGGACCCCAGTTTAACCATTTCGCAGGTGAAGAATATTTGCATTGCTTCCAGTTTTTAGTCATTATGCATAAAGTCGCTATCGCTCTTCCTGTACAGATATTTTTAAAAACAGAGATATAGGGACGCCTGGGTGGCTCAGTTGGTTGGACGACTGCCTTCGGCTCAGGTCATGATCCTGGAGTCCCGGGATCGAGTCCCGCATCGGACTCCCAGCTCCATGGGGAGTCTGCTTCTCTCTCTGACCTTCTCCTCATTCATGCTCTCTCTCACTGTCTCTCTCTCAAGTAAATAAATAAAATCTTTAAAAAAATAAAAAAAAAAACAGAGATATAATTCACCCACCCTACAAGTGATCCTTTAGAGTGTGCAGTTCAGTGAGATTTATCCCCTTCACGGAGTTGTGCAACTGTCACCACCGTCTAGTTCCAGAACATTCTTGTCACTCCAGAAGGAAACCCCAGCCCCCTGAACAGTCAATCTCCTTCTCCCTCCCCCAGCCCCTTAGCAACCACTACATGTGCTGTCTCTGTGGACTTGGCACTTCTGAACATTTCATATACATGGAATCACGCACTAGGTGGCCTTTTGTGTCCGACTGCTTTCACACAGTGTGGTATTTTCAAGGCTTATCCTCGTTGTGGCAAGCATCAGTGCTTCATTTCTTTTATATGACTGGATAGTATTCCATTGTATAAATGGACCACAATTTTTTTTTTTAAGGAAAAAATTTTTAAGGTTTTATTTATTCATTTAACAAAGAGGGAGAGTACAAGCAGGGAGAGCAGCGGGCAGAGTGGGAGGGAGAAGCAAGCTCTCTGCTGAGCCAGGAGCCGGATGTGGGACTCGATCCCAGGACCCTGGGATCATGACCTGAGCCAAAGGCAGGCACTTAATGAACTGAGCCACCCAGGTGTCCCACAAACCACAATTTCTTCATCTATTCATCTATCGACAAACATCTGAGTTGTTTCTACTTTGGGGCTATTTTGAATAATGCTGCTATGAACATTCACATACAAGTCTTTATGGGCACATACATTTTCAATACTCTCCACCTCGGAGTGAACACTTTGGGGTCATATGTTAACTCTATGTTTAACTTCTTAAAGAACTGCCACACTGTTTTCCAAAGCAGCCGCACCATTTTGCATTCCCACCAGCAGTGTATGAGCATTCCAGTACCTCCACATCCTGGCCAACAACTTGCTATTTTATGTCTTTTTTGTTGTGATCCCGGGGTCCAGGGATCAAGCACCGCATTGGGCTCCCTGCTCAGTGGGGAGTCTGCATCTCCCTCTCTCTGCCCTTTCTCCAACTCGTGCTCTCCCTCTCTCTCAAATAAGTAAGTAAAAAAATAAGATCTTTAGAGGGAGAAAGAATCTCAAGCAGACTCCGTGCTGAGCATGTAGCTGGACATGGGGCTCAATCTCATGACCCTGAGATCATGACCTGAGCTGAAACCAAGAGTCAGAGGCTTAACTAACTGTGCCACCCAGGCACCCCTATAGGAAAGTTCTAATCCATTTTCCAGAGTGGCTGGACTTTTTGCAACTCCACCAGCAATTAATAAGAGCTCCAGTTGTCTCACATCCTCTCTAATACTTGATATTGTCAGGGTTTTTTTTTTTTTCTTTCAAATCATCCCAAGGGGGTCTTTAAAGCCGAATCATAGTCACATTCTACAAGATGGCCTCACACACTGGGGTGGATGAGAATTGATGATGTGATCGTCCAGGCCAGAGAGACTGGGAATGAGGGATGGGGAAGATCCCAGAGCAGTTCAGGGAGGGTGAGGGGTGGCAGTGGAAAAGGCTGAGCAGGAGAAGAAAGTGGAGGGACAGGAGAGACCCAAAGGAAGAAGAGCGTGGAGCACCAGTTTGAGGACTTTTGACCCCCAGGTGTTCTGCCCAAAAGGATTCTGGGTCTTAATAAGGTTGGTAGCTGTTACCTTGTATGTACCCATTGAGGATTCATGGTGAACATTAGCATGCTAACGGCTCTGAAAAAGTCCTGCAATAAGGAATTCTGTTTGATATTATTTAACTGACTGTTCTCTAACTTACACCTTGGATCACTTTTCTTAAGCTATAACATCATCAATCATCATCATCACCTTCAGTGTACATCTGGGGACCTCTTTAGCTTGTTTGCCCAGTGCCTAAAATTGACTTAAACCAAATGGTTAAAAAAATTTTTAATGGTCTCGTTAGATCTTCAGGACGACTCGATGAGTTAGGTACTAATATAACTTCCAACTTACAAACGAGGCTTACAGGTGATGTGTCTAAGGCACAAAGCTGGTGGGTGGAGAGGCGGTATTTGAGCTGGGATCTGCTTGCTGTCTCCCCATCACCCTGCGTGTCTCTGGAAGGGGCCCCATACCCCCACTTCACCCAGTCATGGCAGATGTGGTCTGCTCTTCTGGGACCTCCTGCAGTCCATCTTGTCCTGATGGCCATGAACGTACTCGGGCTGTTGCCCAGAGAGCTCAGCTGTAACTTGATCTCACCAGGCTGGGGGTGACGGGCGGGTGGGCAGGTGACGCCAGGGCAGGGAGATTTGCCCAGACACTGGTGTGCAGCTGCCTGGAAGCCTGTGTGGTCCTGAGGAGACTGGGGTCTTTGGGAGCTTGTCTCAGAGTCCTGGCAGTAGTCATCACCATGGGCAACAAGCAGACAGTCTTCACTCATGAGCAGCTGGAAGTGTATCAGGTAGGGGTGATGGGCTGGGCCCTCAGGAGGTTTGGCAGCCTTGGCTTCCTGGCCTGAGAAGTGGGGACAGCATCATTTGTCCTGGGTGTGCAGCCAACAAGCATTCCTGGTGCAGCTCTGTGTGCAACAACAGGCAGAAATGGCCGCGCAGTGGGAGGGAGAGGAAGGTGGCCTCTGAAGCAGGCTCTGGGCCAAGCCGACATCTATCTCTCTCTGCAGGATTGCACCTTCTTCACAAGAAAGGAAATCATGAGGTCAGTCTGGGGAGAAAGGGAGGAAGATCTGGAAACAACTTTCTCTCCTTCGCTGGAGGATGTTTGTAATTGACCAGGGCTGAGTGCCCCATGGTGGTTAAAACACAAAGGGAGGGATTGCGGGCATGGTCAGTGGATGGAGGCCGAGATGGGGATGCTGAGAAGCCACGTCTTGTCACATCGTCACTGTCTCTAGGTTGATTAGCTTGGGCTTTCTCCCAAGGGTTGTGGGGAGTCATGGAGAGTATGTGAGCAGGGGTGTGGGGGAGTGGGAATCAGCATGTTAGAAAGATCCCCCCTCCCGCGGCCAGTGTGAAGAGGCTGGGACTGAAGGCTGGGCACCTGGGGGCAGAGGCTAGAATCAGCTCTGGGTTGTGGGGGTAGCATCCAGGTAAGGGTGCGGGTAGGCAGTCTGTGGCCGCTGCAGGTTGCTGGCATGCACTAGAGAGGCATAGATGGGTATCCCACGTTACTGCTCAGTGCCCACGCAGCCATTGTCCAGAGGCCCCGACCCATGAACTCGGAGCTATGAAACCCAAGCCGGCCGGGGTTCAGATACAGAGTGATAGGGGCCAAGGCCCGAATTGTGTGGGCATGGAATATCCATTATTGATGGGCACACCTTTCACCAGTGAGCCCCATTGTCTGGGTGAGGACAGCTCATAGGGTCACCCTGGCCATCAGAATCAGATTACTGATGGGGAAACTGAGGCTTGGACAGGGGAGGCTGACCCCAGCTTTGCAGATGGGCAGAGCTCCAAGGAGTTAGAGGGCTGACATTTCGTCCACCCAAGCTTTTTGTTTATCAGCAGAATAACTCAAGCTCAGAGGGGAAGAGGAAAATGCTCATGGCCATGCAGAAGCCCAGACCCAGACTGTTCCCTGAGGGGGCCCAGACAGGGACCTGGGTGGTCAGGACTGAAATTCCAGATACCTCCTCTTCGAGTTCCTAGCCATCATATGGCCCAGGGGTTCCCATCTCCCTTGGAATCAACCCTTAGCAGCTTGGGGACCTCTGACTCACCAAAGATAGTCTCACCAAGGCTGCTGCTTTTCATGCCCCCAGTGAAGACAGGGTGACAGCAGGGGAGCACACTGGAGTGGAGAGCTGGCCTCACCATCTAGCTGGTGTCAGTGGTATTTGGTATTTTGCAAAATGTCTTGCATGCATTAAAAAATCCCGAATATTGGCCTTTTGTCTCTGCTCTGGCCCAGTTAAGGAATGCTTGCATTATGGGGAAGAAGGAAGGAAAATGTGAGAATGGGGGGGTCTCTAGAGCCAGCGGCCAACAATGTGATGATACTCAGAGATTCAGAGATTCACTCGGACTCTCTGAATTTTGATGTGAAACGATCTCACCTTAAGCACACTCCCTTTCGCCATCCCCACCTGCCTGGTCAGCTCCTACTCATTCTTCAAAGCCCAGTGTCAATGTCTCCACTGAGTTTCCCCTGGCTCTGGGGCCCTCTCCACTATGGCCCTGTCCCCAGGGGGTAGACGTGCCTGTGTTTGGCTCTGTGTGCTTGAGGATAGGGCCCAGAGTAGATGACTCTTGGAGACCCATGATCCTTCAGTCCTCCTGTGTGGAGTGAGCAGTGGCAAGAATGAGAGAAAGGGGACAAGTCCTCCCCATGCCATCGCCCAGCCCTGCCCGGTGTTTCCCTCCCCGCACCAGGCTCTTCTATCGCTACCAGGACCTGGCTCCCCAGCTTGTTCCCCTCGACTATACCAGCAGCCCTGATGTGAAGGTGCCCTACGAGCTCATCGGCAGCATGCCCGAGCTGAAGGTATTTGCGGGCCATTGGGCAGGCAAAGAAAAAATAGTAAGGATACCTGCTGTGGCATTCCTATGAAGTGGATGCATTTTAAAGATGTAAGAAGTGAGGTTCAGAGAGGTTAAGAAACTTGGTCATGGTCACACAGCTAGGATGTGACAGAGACAGGATTCAGACCGGGGAGTCGTTGGAACGATGGGATGAGATAATGCTGGTGAAGGGCTTGGCATGGGGTCTATGGCATGGCAAGTAGTCAGGGAACCTGAGTTCTGCTTTTCATAGCAAGAGCCGCTAAAAAGGCAGGTCCTTCTCAGCTGGATGTTTGTCACATAGTTTGTGTTGCCAAAGGGGATTTGTGGGGTGAGGGACTGAGCAGAGATGATTTTATCACAAGAGACAGAGACCTCATTGGAGAGGGACAAAATGTATTGGAACACAGGAGGAGAAACCCCAGGCGGCAGAGCTATCACTGGGTCTGGCTGGAACCCGGGTTTCTGAGGGTGTGCTCAGGAGTCTCTCCCCATCTCTCAGCTTCCCCCAGGAAGGGGCTTTAGTCTCAGGCAGCCTGTCTGCCCGAGGTGGTGAAGGGAAGCCCCGGTGGTCCCAGATCCCTCCTGCCAGCTCTCCAACCACCGGAAACCAGGTCCCTCCAGATGCATCTTCCAGGGAAGCCTCTGATTGGCCAGTTTGAGTCACGCTACCTACCCCAGAACCAATCATGGTTGCCAATGGTAGCGCTGTCTGATTGGCCTCAACCAGGTCACGTGGTTCCATCTGGAGCCACAAGTGAGGTCAAGGCCACCCAGACCACAGGTCCAGAGCAAGGAGTTGCCTGAAGGCCACGGGCGGGAGGAAGTTTGAAGGTGGGGGGTACTTGAAGGTTTCAGGAAGGTGGATGCTGAGAGCGTTTCCATAGGGAGCCCGGAGTCCCGGGTCAGGGATGGCCTCTCTGCTTCCTGCCTCCAGGACAACCCGTTCCGCCAGAGGATTGCCCAGGTGTTCTCTGAGGACGGGGACGGGCACATGACCTTGGACAACTTCCTGGACATGTTTTCCGTGATGAGCGAAATGGCTCCCCGCGACCTCAAAGCCTATTATGCTTTTAAAATTTATGGTGCGTGCAGGGCATGGGGGTGGGGGAGCGTGGGAGTGGGGTGGGGAGTGGGAACGAGACCTTGCCTGGGACCAGGGGCTGCGCTGCCATCACTGATGTCTCCCCGGGGGTTTTGAGGCCCTGCGTGGCCCTGTCCTGCACACTTGGTACTTGCTCCCCTCACCCCCTTACTCCTTTCCAGCCACACTGGCCTTCCTCTTCCTCCAGCACTCCAAACTCTTCCTCCCTCCCGGCCTCTGCATCTGCTGTTCCCTCTGCCTGCCAGCGCCTTTTCCTGGACTCCTGCTCATCTTGAAGTCTAGGGCAAAAGCAGTTCCACCCTCAATCACTCTCCACCCCACATCCTAGTTCCCTTCTAGCACGGAGCAGTGCTGCTTAATTTCTGTTCATAATCTGTTCATTTCTTATGGATTTCTCTCTGATGAGACCCAAGGGCAGCAACAGTGTCTGTTTTCTTCCCCATCGGTCTCTTATGCTCAATAAATACTTGTTGACTGACCGAATGAATGGACATTTATCATAGCGCCTAGGACATAGTAGGTGCTCACTAAAAACCTGTCGAATTAACGGAACTTTGTCACAGTGCTTAGAACATAATAGGCACTCTCTAAATCCTTATTGAGTGAGTAGATGAAAAACAGTCACATATGCCTGGCACATAGTAGGGGCTCAATAAATACTTGGAGAGTGAATGAATGACCTCCCACCAGGACTCTGCTCAATTCCAAAGCAAGACCCAGCTATTATCGCAGGGTTTTGGTTTCTCTCCAGTGCCTCACTTTGCTCCTCTGTAACATGGGGTCAAGAGGCCCAACCTGCCTGTGCCCAGCTGTGCCCCCACTCCATATCCCCTCCATCCCACTGCACAGACTTTAACAATGATGGCTACATCTGTGCGTGGGACCTGGAGCAGACAGTGACCAAGCTGACGCGGGGGGAGCTGAGTGCTGAGGAGGTGAGCCTGGTGTGTGAGAAGGTGCTGGATGAGGCCGATGGTGACCACGATGGGCGGCTGTCCTTGGAAGACTTCCAGAACATGATCCTGCGGGCACCCGACTTCCTCAGGTGTGACACTCCTTGCCACTTTGCATGTCTGAGAGGGGCTCCTACAGAACTAGTTCACAGACTCCATTTGTGAAAGTTCCTCTGTTCATTCATTTGTGACCTTGGAGAACTTTCCCAGCCTTCCTGGCCTCAGTCCCTGCATCTTTAAAATGGGGATAATTGGGGACCCTGTGGGTAATGCCCTGTGGGTGGATGCAGCTCTTTGGGTGAATGCAACATGGCTGGTCTTCAGTGCTCACTTGCCTGAACATTTGGCAGTGAACAGAGTGTACAACTGTACTGGGCAGTCCTGGAGAGAATCAGAGCCCCCATCGTAGGGCAGATAGCCAGTTAATACAGGGGGTGGACCAGCCACCTGTTTTTGTACCTCTCGTGAGCAGAGAATGATTTTTATGTTTCTTAAATGGCAGGGGAAAGATTAAAGACTAATAGTGCTCTGTGACTCGTGAAATGGATATGAAATTCAAATTTCCGTGTCCAGCAGTGGTTTATTGGCACACAGCCAGGCCTGCCTGTACTTGGATTGGCCATGGTTGCTTTCGAGCTACAAGGCCCAGCTGACTCCTTGCACGAAGCTGGAAATACCAACCGATTGGCTCTTTATGGGACAAGTTGGTCGATCCCTGAGTTAGTACATGGAAAGACTTTATGGCAGGGTTGGCACACAGTAGATGCTCTATATCTGTGTGCTGGGGTTGCAGTCGTGGCTATTACTATGTGTCCTGACATGCACAGAGGGCACCCCCACCACCTGGAGAAGCGCGGCTGGTCTCTTAGCAGACAGAGACAGGAATAATGACAACTGAATGAGCCCTACAGAAGACAGCATCTCTGTGTGGCAGTTGCCCTGTGCATTTGCCCCCTTGGCCCTCATTATAGCCCCAAGCAGAGGGATGGCTATTATCCCCATTTTACAGAGAAGTAAACTGAAGCCCAGGGGTAGCCATTCACTCAAAGTCCCACAGCAAGTCTGCGGCGGAGTCAGGATGTCAACTCCCGTCCACAGAGGTGTGCTTTCCACCCCTGTGGGGGTCGAGGGGGGCCGCAGCCTGGGGTTCTTGAGGGGATCCATCTCCTGCTGTGGTTCCTGGCCTCAGGAAGTCCCTACGGGAGAGTTCGGGGATGGGAGGGGTGACAAAGGAGGGCCACCTTCTCTGCCTGATGACTCACTCCATCTTTTTGCACCCAGCACCTTCCACATCCGCATCTGAGTGCACCATGGAGGAGAAGCCGGGTCAGAGGAGGACGGGGTGACCCCTCAATCCATGGTGGAATCCGATCTCCCTGGGTTCCAGGAATAAACACACATCATTGAGTCACATCTGCTTGGAGGACACGTGTTTCACCTTAAACCTGCCGGATGGGAGAGAGGAAGCCTGGGCTCTCACCTCTGCCCTCACTGCGTGACCCTGGGTGTGGCTGTGCCCTCTGAACCCTGATCTCCCCATTTATACTAGGGAGTGGCTGACTTCTAGATCTCTGGCCACCGTGAGAGCTGGAGGTGCACTGGTGGCTGTGAGTTTTGGGGGGCAGAGACCAGATGTGGAGATCACGCCCATGGGATCTCACCCCCGGGCCTCCCAAGGCTGAACCCTGCCTCCAACCTCTTAAGTCTCCTCTTTCCTCCCAATCCTTGAGCTTCTCAAAGGGACCAAAGCTTTAACTCCATGCTCATTCATTAGAACAGCCAGAGGAAGTCTCTGGGGGAGGTGGCAGCAATGTCATTCTCTGAGGCTGGCACTGTACTTTACAGTTTACAAAGCACGCATCTCTCTGCCATTGCATTGGCTGCCTGTGGCATCCCGGTGGGGTTGACTAAGAAGCAATCACACTTCATTCGGAGCAAACGGACTCATTAGCCCAAGGCTACACCTCACACATCATCTACAAAGGCAGCCTTGAGCCCAGGCCCATCTCTTTCCAGATCCCAGAATATCTACACTATGAGGATTTGAGAAGCCCCACATCCACTCCACCACATCTGGGGGCTCACTTAGAGCCCCAGTAATTCCAGGGAGGGATGGTCATTCCTGGAATCGAAACGAGCTGCCAGGCCCCTTCCCAGGCCCTTCCACTGTGTGTCATTGCTCACCCCCCCCCCCACAGCTTCCACTTACTAAGCAACTACTGTGAGCCAAAGCCTCAGTTTTTATGTGCATCCTTTTGGTTCATCCTGAGGTAGAGAGATTGCTTCTCTCCCCATTTTCCAGATGAGAAAACAAGCCCAGAGAGGTGTAGGATCTCACTAGAGGTCACACAGTCTTGTGACCTGGGATTTCCTCCAGAACCCACTGCTAACCATGACCCGGGGCTGGCTGTCTTCTTCTTTAAAGGGGCTCATATGCTTCTCCTAAAGCTGATTTTGATGTTGGAAGTGTGTACCGTGTGCAAAGCCCGCTCCAAATCTCACCTCCTTCATTTGCACGAGAACCCCGGGAGGAAGATGTGAAGAGCTCTGTTTATGGGTGAGGATGTACTTAGGGGTGAGCCAGGGGCAGAGGATGTAGGGAAAGAACTCCAAGTGACTGGGTTTCAAATCCTGGCACTGACCTCCTATAACCGGGTGACCTTGGCTGTGCCTCTCCTCCTCTCTGACCCCTAGTCTCTTCTTTAAAATATGCAGCATGAACCTACCTGCTGGGCCTGCTCAGAGGCGGAACAGAAATAATGAACGTGGAAGCTTTGGCGTGAGGCCTGGCACACAGTAGATGCCCTAGACCCTTCCTGTAACTGGTTATTATTACTCAAATCACCACGTCACCCCACCAGCAGCTGCAGGACCAGACCCAAGCAATGTCTTTATTACATTTCTCGGTTCCTGAGGACTAATAACAAGGGGTCCAGTGTGAGCAACCCCCAGAGCCAGGACAAAGCTCTCCTTTAACAGTACCCAGGGGCAAAGGGTGGTGGTGGGTGGTACTCCTCAGGGAGCCAGTCCTTCTGGGATTCTGCCAAGTCCTTTGTCTCTGGTCTGGACACTTTGGAGGACAGAGCCCTCACTACCGCTTGGTGCCAACCCTTGACCCTCGGGGTCGCCTCACTCCAGCTGGCCAATCTTGAGGCTTTCCTGGATGGGTCGGCTCTGTCTCTCCGATCCTGGGGCCATGAGGGGCTTGCAGGGGACATGGCCACTGAGCTGTCTGTGTCGACGTTATCGTCCCAGTGTGTGTCACCTGGCGTGGTCCTTGAGCTGTGTGTCGCTGTTGGTGGCCCAGCACTCCAGAGCGAAGACAAGTTCACAGATGGCAGGTGGAATGGCAGCTGCTGCTGGACCCTCTTGCCTGTCTCAGGGAGTGTCTTGAGGTTCCTCCAGAGTTTCCGGCAGGCCTTCTCAAGAGGAGCTTTTGGGGGGCAGGAGGAAGTGGCTTCCTCCGTGGAGACTCTGTCCATCTGTGCTCGTGGCTCCCTTCCCTTTGGCCAGTGAAGCAGGACCGGGCTTGCTGAGGTCTGAAACCAAGAGCAGGTGAGACCTGGGCCATCCCACCCACCAGAGCTCTAAATCTGCCCTGGAGGTTGGGACATGGGTCCCACTCAGACATCTGGAGGGGTGAGAAGGACCCCAAGTGAACCCCCAAACCTGATCCCATGCCCCCTCCCCCTCCGCATGAACACCTTCATTATCTCCCCCAGAGACTGGCAAACTCTTTCCATAAAGGGCCAGAGAGTAAATATTTTTAAGTTTCTTGGCCACACAGTCTCTGTTCTGAGGCAACTGAGATGGTTCGTCAACGAGTGAGTGGAGTGTGCCTGCATTCCAGCAAAACTTGATGGATATGCAAATTCCACTTTCATCTGATTTTCACAGCTCATGACATATTATTTTCATTTTTATGCTTTTCGACTGCTCAAAAACATGAAAGCCATGCTTAGCTCATGGGCCAGACAGAAACAGGCCAGATGGAGTCCTCAGGCCCTGACCTACTTGGTCATTCAGGTGACCTTGGTGGCAGATGCCGACAATGCCCCATCCATCTCCCTTTGCCCTGAGCACTCAGTGCCCCCAGCTCCACTCCCAAAGGCCAGCAGAGGGGACTCTGGCCGGGGTCCTTCTATGAACCCATGGCAGGCCAGAAGTGCAGAGAATTAAAATCTCCCAGGAGTGGCACTTGACCAAGGACTAATGGGAGATGGAGTATCAATACCCCAACTCCTTTCCCCTAAGGTGGGATAACCGGAATGCATGTCCCATGCAGAGTTCCAGCCTTCCCGGGGGGAGACCAAACCCTGGCTTCCCACAGGGGAACCTGCTCCCTAACACGCCCTTCCTGCGCCGCCCTCTTCTGTCCCACTTCCCCACTCCCCTACTGGCACATCTTGGGATCACCTCCCAAATAATGGAGGCCCCAGGGACTCAAGCCATGACAGCAGCTCGCTTCCCCTCACCCCCCACCTCCAGATTCCCTTCTAAAATGCCTAAAATATCCTCTTCTTGCTCTACCCCCAGGGATCCTTTTCTGGTCCCTCCCAGTCTCTGCCTTGGACAGTCCCTGCCTCCTTCCTGCCACCTCCTTACTGCCACCAGGCTGCCCCTCCTGCAGCTGGCAGCCACAGGCTCTCTCATTGCAACTCCCCCTGCACAACTAGACTAGAATGCCAGCTCCTCACCCAGGCCCCAAGGCCCTGCATGACTGGCTCCTGCTGTTCCTGGCCCCTCACCTCCCAGGGACCTCCCTTTCATTCAGCCCACTCCATACACATACAGGCTATTGTTGTTCTTTTGATCTGCAAATACACTGAGCCTCCGGACCTTTGCATGTGCTCTTTTCTCTACCTGAAACACCCTCCCTGCATCACTGTGTGTGACTGACTCCTCCTTATCCTATGCATCCCAGGTCTACACCGCCTCCCCCAGGAGGTCTTCCCTGACTGTTTCCTTCACCACTTAGCTCCACACCCACTGATGTTCATCCTACCAGCCTGTTTCATTGCCACTATTATCAGAACTTCCTTGCCATGTGGGGGCATGGAGAACACCACTCACTATCACAGTCTGATAGGGGATGCAGACAGGAAACATGAAAACCTACAAATAAACTTTAACCCAGGAAAAGACCAGTTAAATTATGAATACCTCCCAGAGCTCACAGTCTGATAGGGGAGGCAGGCAGGAAACATGAAAATGCACAAATTTTTAAACCACAAAAAGACTTTTTAAATTGTGAGGAGAGCTCTGCAGTGAATGAACAGAGTGAGGTGATGGAGAATGCAGAGGGGACTACTTCCAGTCTGGAGTCTGGAGAGGGAGACACTTGAAGAATTGAAGAAAGAAGCCAGGCATAGGAAATCTGGGAGCAGAGCACACACAGCATGTGCAAAGGCCCTGAGGTTGGTGGCACAAACATGTGCAAAGTTCCTGAGGTGGGACCAGCACATGCAAAGATCCTGAGGCTAGTTTGATGCATCAGAACAACAGAAAGGATAACAGAGAGGCTGGAGCTGGGCTGGTGCTGGACACAAGGAGTAGCTGAGGTCACCGTTTGGATTTTCATTGCAGTGTCTTGAAAAATCACCGGAAGGTTTTATATTTAGAGCTATAGGGTCTAATTTTTCACTCTAGAAAGTCTCCTCTGTCAGCTGTTGGCCACTTCTGCCCCTGCCCCACCCCTGTGTTGGAGATGCGAGCTTTCTGTCACATACCTTCTCAGGTGCAGCCCTGGGATAGGAGGAGGAAGGATTCTGATGCTCCCTGGGGACATGGGCGGGGCTGGTGACTTCCTCAGTCAGTGCATTGGAGTAAAGGAAGAGATCCTCATAATCCAAGTTCTCTGGATCCTTCTGTAGGGCAGAGGGCGTGTACTGCTCATCTCCCTCCCAAGGAGGGAGATGGGGGTGGTCCCAGGGTCCCAGACAAACCCTAGAAGGTGGTGCTCAGGACCTGCCTTGCCCATGAACCTTGTATGGAAGCCTGCCCCTCCCACAGTAGCTTCGGAGGGTAGGAGCAACCCCTCCACCCCCTCACCCCCCCCCCCCCCCCCCCC
>NC_081558.1:12427746-12501355 GCF_022355385.1 Mustela nigripes | reverse complement strand
CCCCCCCCCCCCCACCCCGCCATCCCCTTCCACTCCCATGAGCCTTCTAAGGAGATATATTATTCCTATAGATCAGCCAAGGTTATACCCCCACAAACGAACCCTTGTAACGAATTAGCCTGGGGGGCTGGGGTGAGGCAAGGAAGGGGGACCAGAAGGGGTGGGGCTGTGGGAGGGCAGGGACCACAAGCAAGACAGAATCACAAGAGGCTGAATGGGGAGCATGGGAACAAAATGAGTCTGGGGGCTTGGCCCCTGCGAGGTGGCTACAGTCCCCCAGGGGTTCCAACCCTTACCTGCCCACAGGGCCGGGTCAGCAGGTCCCTGTGTGGCCGCACAGGCTGCTGCTGGTGGAATGTGACTAGGGCGTCCAGCGAGGCATGGGCCTTCTCTTCCCCAGGGATCACGAAGCTCCCATCATCCAGAAGCTTCACCATGAAGTGGCGGCAGCAGCTCTGGGCTCTGCGGTGACACTGCTGGGACTAGAAATCCTATTCCTCCTCCTTCCGACCCCATCTCCCACCACCCCCTCCCCCAGCTGGTGGCACTGAGGGTGCAGCTCTAATGTTTAGGTTCCTAGAAGCCTTCTGCATTTTTTTAGCCATGTGACACTGGTACTAACTACACTGTGCCTCGGTTTCCCCATCTATAATGTGGGGCTACTAAGGCTGACCTCGGGATTTCTCATGAAAATGGAATAAGCTACCGCAGATAAAAGCTTAGCTCGCTTTCTAGCTGGAGTCAAAGGATCGGTAGAAGTGATGGTAGTGAAAACCAGAGTCAGGCCTCCACGCTAAGTCTATGCACTGGCACACAGCAGGTCCTCAATAAATGGTCTATTAATGGATGGATGCACTTATTAATGGCCCACTATGTGCTTAGTATATCTCATTTAATTTTCACAACAGTCTGAATGACTTTAGCATTCTTATATTAGAGATGAGGACTTTGGGGGAGGCACAGATAGGTTGAGTAACTTGTCCAAGGTCACACAGCATGTAAGTAAGTGGCAGAGTCAAGCCTTAGACTGTGTGACTCAGGACCTAAACTTTTCCCATGGTGGGTAACTCTCCAGTGAAGCCATTGGATTTTTTTTTTTTTTTTTTAATTCCTTTGGCCTGGAGTCCTTTTTGAAAAGTGGTTTGTGTTGTTGAATCCTGTGGGACGCCCGGTCAGGTTTTGAGGCCTTAAGGAGCTGGACTGCCCTAAGTTTCCTTAACATGTTCCTGTGGGTGGAGTCACAGAGCTGCCAAGCAGATGGCTGAATGGGGAGGGGTGGTTAGGGGAGGGCAGCAGCCACTCTTGGGCTCCCAGCAGCCCCTGTTCTCGGACACATAGGCTGTTACCACCAAGCCCCCATCTGCTGGTTATAGCCGGACCTGCAGCTGCAGCCAGAGTTGGCTAGAACTTGACACCAGCTGCTCTCTGAGCAGTTGTGGCATGATACACCCCTTGCCTCCTCCCAGGAAACCCTGGAGCCCTCCCACCCCTTCCCTGGCCCCTAGCCCGGGCCTTACTTGTAGGACAGCGTGTAGCCAACGTGGCTGTGACTCACTCTAATGAGAAAGGATCCCAGTGGCTCTAACTCCAGCAAATTCTCGGCGTCCCTGGAAGGACAGACACAGGAGGGAGATGTGCACCCGTCATCCCAGGACTGAACAAACCTAAACCCCCTTGTTGTGGTTTCACACCTTGGGATTCTCAGGCACAGGGATGTTCCAATCAGGGGCAGAGGCCTCTGATGACTTTGACCCCAGGACAGAATTTCTTCTATATCCCACCACCCTTGCCTGCCTTCCTGATGCCGGAAATGCCCTCATACCCAGTAACTTCTCACCAAATTACTACTAGTATTCACCATCATCGTGACTATGATTATCCTGGGGTCACAGAGAGGAAGAAGGTGGCCTTCTATAGGACAAGATGGGGAGACTTGGGACCCAAGCTGTCTACTCCAAAAGCTGCTGACCACGTGTAGCTACTGCGCACTTAAAATGTGGTTTTTAAGATGCGCTTTTGGCATAGGATACCAGAGGTTCAAGACTTACTATAGGATAAAGGAATGGATACTATCTCATGAGTGAGCCTTTAGTGCTCATGTTGAAATGGTAATATCCTGGATATACTGGGTTGAAGAAAAGATAAGATTAAAATTAATTCTGCCTGTTTCTTTTTCCTTCTTTTACTATAGCTACTAAAAGCTAAAATTGCAACACGTGGCTCACATTATATTCTTAGGGGTGTCCCCACCCCAAAACTCAGAGATGGTGGCCAATCTGCCCTCTTTGTGGCTTTTGTGACATTCTCTCAATGTCTCTAGGCTAATGCTGGCCATAGATGTTCTCTTCATTTGTTTGAGAACTGAGGGGGTGAACTAATGAGATGTATTTGTTCATGTCCTCAGAACTCAGACCAGTGTAGAAAGTGCATGTAGGTCATGTCCCTGATGGATGGAGAGCAGCTGTTTGGGACACTGTGTTAAGGAGGATTCAGAGGCTGCACCCTGCCATGATTGATGGTGGATGCCTGGCTTCGGGGAATGGGTCCCTGGCAGTGCTGATCTGGTGGCCACTAGTATAGAGAAAGCTGAGGTTCAGGGATGGGAAGTAGCTGGCCCACGTCCCACACCGAGTCCCCACCTGCCCAGGACTTTAGAGCTCTGTTCACCAAGCCAAGCTGAGTCCAGAATTCTGTAGAAAATCTGCCCAGGGCGGGGGCAGACAAGGAAAGAGGGTGAAGGGCATGGTGGAAGGTGTGTGTGTGTGTGTCCTTACTCTCTCGAGATGGCACCGTGGAACCATGCAGGGATCCCTTCTTGGGAGAGCTGAACCACCTGCGTCTGCACAAACCAGTCCAGTCGAGGGGGCAGTGGTGGGGGAAGTTTTCCTGCCTCTGTCATGGCTTTCTGGGGAGCGGTTACCTGGCAGTAGGAGGGAGGAGAGAGAGTCAAGCCTGGTCCACCTCCTGTACTTTGCTCTGTTCTTACAGCTCATGGTGCCTCCTCCTGGGGTAAGTCCTCCAAGTGGGTGAGAGCAACAGGCTTGAAACTGGCTTGTGTTTCTTGAGCACCTACTATGCATTCATTCATTGGCTTCTTCCAAAAATCCTCCCAGAACTTTTCCTTGTCCTTCTATTCTTATTACACTATTACGAGTTAGAAAGCTCCCTTTATAAATAGATGCATTTAAGCTTAAAAACTGACTTTATTGAGGGGCACCTGGGTGGCACAGTCGGGTAAGCACCCGACTCTTGGTTTTGGCTCAGGGTGCAATTTCGGGGTCCTGAGATCAAGCTCTGCATTGGGCTCCACATTCAGCATGGGGTCTGCTAGAGATTCTCTCCCCCTCTCCCTCTGTCCCTCCTGCTAGTGCACACACTCTCTCTCTTTCTCTCTCAAATACTTTTTTAAAAGATGAACTGACTTTATTTAAATAAATATCAACATCCCAGGAGCTATGGGGACATGGCAAAATGGTAAGTGAAGGGGCACCTGGGTGGCTCAATGGGTTGAGCAGAACTGCCTTCGCTCAAGTCATGATCAGGTCATGATCTAGACCTGGGATCGAGCCCTGCATCGGGCTGTCTGCTCAGCAGGGAGCCTGCTTCCCCCTCTCTCTCTTCCTGCCTCTCTGCCCACTTGTGATCTCTGCCTGTCAAATAAATAAACAAAATCTTAAAAAGAAAATGGTAAGTGAAGAAACACTAGAGAGATGTGGCCCTGAGTAACTTCCTTTGCTCCCAACATCATCATGTCTGGTGGCACCAAAGCCACATCTGTAATGTGTCAGGGACAACAACATTAATTCACATGAGTTTCGACAGTTTTAAGCTCAAGGTAACACTGGAACTGTGAGCCAATGACAGGGAGCTGAAGAAAAAGAATAGTCCTGATTTTTTAAAAATTATTTTTAAAAGATTTTATTTATTGGATGCCTGGGTGGCTCAGTTGGTTAAGCAACTGCCTTCAGCTCAGGTCATGATCCTGGAGTCCCAGGATCGAGTCCCGCATCGGGATCCCAGCTCCATGGGGAATCTGCATCTCCCTCTGATCTTCTTCCGTCTCATGCTCTCTCTCGCTGTCTCTCTTTCTCTCTCTCCAATAAATAAATAAAATTACTGGGCTGTTTCCAGAGGTGGGGACATATTGACTAACCTGGTCAATATTGACTTTCTTCTGCCAGAAGACAGATGCTGAGCACGCCCACCCGGGAGAGGCCCAAAGGCATTCTGGGAGGAGTAAAATTAAAGAGATCTATTAAGAAATATTTAATAAAGTCGGGTGACAAAGCAAAGAGCCTGGAATCAGAGCCAGCTCCCCCACTCAGCTGCTGTGTGACTTGAGTAAGTCACTTAATATCTCTGTGCCTTTAGTTTCATCTGTAGTTTGGGGATATGACAATATTTGCCTGGGAAAATACAGTTTATTGTATTCAGAACTATGCGCTCTGTGTATATGATAAATATTCATGAATCCAGTAGTGTCCAGGTTTGTTCTTTTTTCTACCTGGGAGAACTCCTAGTTATCCTTCAAGACCCAGCAAAAATATCCCCTCCTCCAGGCAGCTTTCCTGTCTCTTCCCCTAGACAAAGCCTTGGCCTCCTTCTCTGTCTCCCATCTTCCCCTCTGCTCCTGCCCAAGTTTTGCCTAGCCTTGCCTCGTGGAAGTCAAGTGTCTGCCGTGCATGTGAGTCCTGATGGCTGGTTTTTCTTTCTGTTAATTCAAGTGCCTGACTTAAGCTTTGACTGCCAAGTCATCTGCTTGAACTCACTGAAGTCTATCACGAATAAACACATTGAGAGCCGCACAACTAGATAAAGAGCCAGTATATCCCCCCCCCCCGCCCCCTGGTTTTCTTCCCCCACCCCCACAGCCCCACCACGAGGTTCCTTTATTTCAGACATCCTAGTTGATTTCGGTAACTGGCCATTTGGATCATCCCCCCCCCCTTCTTTCTTTTCTTTTTTCCTTCTTCCCATGCTTCAAATTCCTGCTCTTGTTATACATTCACTAATAAGGAGCCCCCCAAACCCTAGCCACCCCCCCACCAAGCCCAATAAAAGCAGAACCCCAGGGCCATGTGCGCTGGCTTGGTCCCTCTCTACAACCTGGTTGTGTGCCCCCTGGACACACAAAGTTTCTTCAAAGTTTCCAGGTGGTTATGGCTGAGGGTCAGCTTGCGATCCTAATAACCACAGGGGTCAGTCCTGTTGTCACACTGGTTTGGCAAGGGGAGACATGAGTGGGAAGCTCAGGGGCCTGGGCGAGTGCCGGAGTCATTTACTATCAATCGACCGAGATGCACAAAGCACTGTGTCTGTTTCTGTCTCCCCCATATGAAGGGCGCCCAGAGACCTGGCCCAGGGCTAGGTCATTTTGGATTTTTCTGGGTCCCCAGTACTACCTGGTGCTGGGCAGGCACAGACAAGTGTGCAGGGGTGTCTGGTGATGAACATCCAGGGATGAATGAATCCGTACTAAGTTTTGACCTCCTGACCCAGACACTGGGGCTTCCCCATCTCCTTGTCCCCCACACTCCAGCCCTAAGGGACATCCTTGTTCTACCCCAAACTGACCAAGCTCTTACCCTCCACACCTTGGTCCATGCTGTTTCCCTGCCAGGTATGCCCTCCCCCATGCCCCAGCTCCGTTTTTCAATGGTCAGCTCCCACTGGAAATTCCTTCTGCTTTCCTGGTCTCTACCACCTTGTCCCTCCTTCTGGCCCAGCCTGGCTCTCACGCTCTGTCTTCTAGAAATCTGGGATGACGCTGAGGCCCTCGGGGCCCGGGCCTCACCCAGCATGGGGCAGGCCCAGAAGTGGGCGTGTGGCTGGCTAAGGGACTCCCACCCTGCACTTACCTGGGAGACCCCTGGTCGGCCAACGCCCTCACTCTTGCTGTGCTCAGAACCTGCAGGAGCCTTGGTTTCGATTCAGGGTCTGCACGTCAGTGGGGTGGGGCTACTGCCCCCGGGCTGTTCCTGTTTCCTTAAGCAGGTGAGCCCTAGGGGCGGGACTGGGACTCTGCTGGTTGCCCTGGGTATGCTATGCAGTCCAGCAAAGCCTCTGAGCTGTGTAGAGGGACACCCTAGCTTCACCCACGACAAGCCTTTATTGAGCACTGTTTATCTGTGTGCCAGATCCTTAGGGGACAGAGAGGGACCCCAAGAGGTGCAAGCCCCACCCCTCCTGGCATCTATAATCTAGCAAGCAATGAAGAAGAGTAAGAAATGATTAATGTTTTAAAGGAGACAGCTTCTCAGGAAGGAGGGTCTGGAGTTGCAAGAACCCCAGAGGGGGTTTAAACTGATCTGGAGGAAGCGGCGCTTTGGGAGTTAACTTGATTGTGAGGTGCAGAAAGAGAGGGCTATAGGTGGAGGGAAGAGCACAGGCAAAGGCCTGAGGCAGGGTCAAACCTGGACAGGCTGGGGCCTCCTTATGCACATGGGGCCACATGACTTCCTCTGTAACAAAACACACACTAAAACCACATTTAAAATGATATTTTATGGCATTGGCATCTAGTCCAAGCTGGATTATTATATATTCATTATTGTATTCATTTCTTTTCTTCTGATTTTAGAAAACTAAGACATGCTAGGGAGCCCTACTCGCCCCCCGCCTCCCCCCCGACCCCCCGTAGGCCGTGAGTGTAGGAGCTTGTGTCTAACGGACCAGGCAGGCCCGGATGTGAGCCAGCTGCACCTCCTTCCCCAGCACAGGGGCCAAACCACTTCCTTCTCCCCTTTCAGGCAGAAATAGCCCAGATCCTCGTGGCTGAGCTGGGGGCCTCCCCCGGGGGCTTATCACCCTGGGCCAGCCAGTCTAGATAGCTCCCACTGCAGGCTCAAGGTCGGTAGGGGGTGGCCTTGTCTGGAGTCTATGGGTCCACAAGTCCCAAGCGGGAGACACATGGGATGTGGCCTCTTACTCACCCGACTGGGTAGCCTTGGGTAACTTGCTCAACCTCCCTGGGGCTCGGTTGCCTCAACTGTGAAGTGGGCATGATTACGGCCCCCCTTAATCACGGGATGATGGCAGGAGTGACAGTCATCAAGCCTGAGGCGTGGGGCTCAGTTGAGGGTAAAATCAGGACTCTTCACTGTGATTTAATCTGATGCCTTTGGGCCTGGCTGGGGACACAGAAGCCCGGGCTTGGGACTGCACAGCCTGGCCACCTTGTGCCACTTGCGTCACCTCTGTGCCCTCCGCAGCCCGGTGAGTCAGTTCCGAGCCCTGATGGTAAGGAGCAATGCTGTTGGGGAGGGGCTCGCACCAGCCCAAGAGAACCTTGCCCCTTCCAAATCCTGGTCTCGTTCGCATATGGTGCAGTCTCCAGAAACATGAAGGGTCTCAGGCCACTTCTGGCCCTGCCCCCTGAGGCTCTACCACAGAGGGCTCCCCCCAGTAAGCTTGACCCACTTGGGGGACATGGTCTTACACAAACCGAAGTCCTCCCCTGAGAATGTCACAACAGAATCATCCCCAGCCCTTGGTGACCATAGTCCTCAAAACTGTGAGCAGACGGGTGGCCCCAGAGAAACTTCTGGAAGAGGACCAGCAGGGGGATATGGATCTGGGACTGCAAGGCCCCTCCCGCTCTGGCGTAGCTCTGGGCTTTTCACTGGAGGCCTCAACTAGCAAGTAGGACTTTCCTGGCCCCACGTGGGGTGGCTCTTGGGGCAGGGACCACAGTGCCCTCTCAACCCTGCAGACAGGCAGGGGTGGGGCAGTGAGTCTCTGCCATTGCTGATCTTGATGTGTTTTCAACCATCCCACCGTCCTATGAGGCTTTCATTCTATTCACGAATTCATTCACTCCACAAACATTGGCTGAGTCCCAACTGGAGGCACCATGCTAGATGCTGGCGACGGAGCAGATAGGACCAGCGCTGTCCCTGCCCGGCCGGAGCCTGCAGTCCACCGGGAGATGGTTACTGCACGAGCCCCCACGTGGGAAAGGCTTGCACAAGAGGGAACAGCCAGGGCAAAGGCTTGGGTTAGGAATACACCAGGCACGCTGGAGAAACAGGCAGCTCGGGGGCCCAAAAGGTGGAAATAAGCGAACGCCCACTGGTAGATGAACAGATTAAGAGAACATGGTCCGTGCACATGACGAACATCACTCAGCCATAAAAAGGAATGCAGCCCCGATATGCACCACAACAGGATGGATCTAGAGAACCACGTGGAGCAGAAGAGGCCTGATCCAAAAGGCCATACGGTGTTAAGATTTCATTTACACAGTGTCCAGAACAGACAAATACAGAGACAGAAAGATTAATGGCTGTGGGGGGCTGCGGGATGGGGAGTGACTCCCCATCTTGGGGATGAGGTGACGAAAACATTCCAAAATGGACTGTGGCGACAGTCGTGCAACTCTGGGAACACACTGAAGACTGCTTACTTGCACCTTGGTTTGTGGGCGGATGGTTCCGTGTGTGAATTACATCTCAATTAAGATGTTATGGAAAAAACTAAGAAGTCATGTCATCTCTGCTGGTTCAAGGGGACAAGACCCGAGGAGCCACTTCTCTGCGTGCCACCGCATCGAAGCCCTAGTGACTGCAGAAAAGCGCGGGTCTAACGCAGGTCTGAGTTCAAGGACACCAGGCCTGACCTGGTTGGGAGCAACGGGGACAAAACTGGGGCCTCATGGGGCAAATGCTTTGAGCTCAGAGCCAGAGCTATTTCTCTGACTTGTGCCCTGTAGAGACACAAGATGTGAAGGGAGGTGGGAGTTTTCCTCCGGGGGTGCAAGCCGGATAGTGAGGCTAACAGCGAGGACGATGAGGACGACGTGGCCAGCGGCTCACCTCCCAGTGCTTACCGGGCGCCCATCCCAGTCTGAGATGCACTAGCTTGCTGGCTCGTGCCTATTTGACTGGCAAGGGGACTGGGGCTCAGCCCGCCGCTGTGCTGGCGGGGGGGGGGGGGGGGACAGGGGCTCAGAACCCAGCACTCGACGTGGCAAAACGGGTGCCAGCAAGGATCCAGACGAGAGGACGGACGGTGGGGGCACGGTGGGGTCCGAGGTTGACCAGGCTGGCTTAATAGGGGACATGGTGTCCCCCAGTGGTGCTGTGGGTGCGTACACCTCTCCGTTCTCCTTGCGGGGAGGGGGGTGCAGTGATGAGGGCAGAGCCAGGGGTCGGGAAGCTTCTTCTCCCAAGTCAGGCTTTTGGTCACAGTTTCGTCTCCTCAGAGCTCAGGGTAACCGACCTCCTGCGCTTTGATCCTGTCTAGACCTGGGGTAAGAGCAAACCCGGCACACCTAGAGGAGCGGATGAGAGCCAAGACACGCGAGAGTGGAACAGGTGTGCAGGCCCTGCCAGCCGAGCCTGTGCTTTAAGTAAGAGGCCTCCCGGGGACCCCTGACCCAACACCTGGCCATATCCGTGTACCTCCAGGAACATGTGGACATAAAAATCCATGAACTTGAATCTGGTCCAATCTCTGATTTTACAGATGAAATTAAAACCAAGAAATAAGATAAGCTGTAAAAAAAAAAAACCCGTTAACTTTAAAATGAGCTTTAATTTGTCTTCCGTAAGTGCATTTATCCTTGTAAACAGAGCATGTTAAGAGATTTCAGGGGAGAGCAGACTATTGCTGGTATGTTGGTTTTAATTCACAAAAGAAACTACAACGCCAATGGCTTGGACTGACAGCAGCTTGGGGGTGGGGGTAGCGAAGATGTGGGGGCAGAAAGAGAAAGAAAGGCTCCCGGGTGACGCCCCTCCGACCTGGTTACCTGGTCCCAGTTGCACAGTCTCCACAGGAGGGCAGAGCTGTCACAACAGAACCAGGTGACGGCAGTTAAAACCAACTCAACTGCTCTGCACTCAGTCTGGCACCTGCACCCCGGCCCAGGCCAAGCGCGGCTTCACGCTCCCAGCCCGCCCGGCCAGGGTCTGCCACTGGAAATCAAAGTCGGAATCACTTCATGACACTACAGATCTGGAAAAATAAAAATCTCAGCTAGAAAGGATGTCCGATTTGGAGACAAAGGGAGGGAAGAGGCGTGGGGGGGCGCTGGGGTGGGGGGCAAGAGGCAGATGCCTCAAGCACAGGTGGACCATGTGTGGTTGCGCGTTCGGGGTCACCTGTGGCCCATGTGGTGTCCCCTCGGTGCTCAGACAGGGAATGCCAAGAGGCCCAGTGACCACGCCCGAGGCCTCGCTGGACTACAGACCAGCACCTGGCTGTGAACAGGAAGGGCCGCCCCATGCTTCTTTCCTCAGGATTTCCGTAATTTGTGCTTCCCTTTGGTTTGGTTTGACAGTTGCGAAGAAGGCGGGGGGGAAGAAAGGGAATGGTTTTCGTCACTTGTCCAAAACTGACAGAAGAGGAGAAAGTAGGCGTCCGATGTGCTAGGTGGACGCTTCGTGGGCCCGGCATGCGTCGCCTCGCTCAGGGTGTGGGGCCTGGAACTCCTGGAACCCTCGCTGGCCTCTGGGGGCCTGGCTTCTGTGGTGGGGCTGGGAACCGGCTTTCCGGGGGGGCTTTAGTTGTGCTGCCGTGAGATGAGGATCAAAGGCCTGGAGGTGGAGGCCCGCCGTGGTGGCTGACGCTCACGGTCGTACCTCAACTCCGTCTTCCTCTCTGATTACGCGACGAGAGGGCCCGTTCAGCAGACATCGAGGGAAAAATAGCAAATTCTTAACTTATTCTGTCTCCAAAGTTGAAAAAGATCAGACAGTTACTAAAATAAACAATTTCTCAATTGTGTCTGGTGGCCACGGGCCCAGGGGCCGCGGCACGGCAGGGAGTGTTGGAGGGGGAGGGCCCCGGCTGAGTGAGGGCCTCACTCAGGACAGGCACAGTCAGCTCGGCTGAGCGAGGCTCAGAGTAAGGCAGTGCTCCTCACAGAAGAACACATCGGAAAAAGCTGCTCCTCTTCTGCTGGTCTGGTGTGATTTTGACTCCCTGGTTGCTCCCTTGGGGACTGTTGCCTTCCTGAAATGGCAAAAGGTTTTCTGAGGTCATGGCTGAGCATCAGCTCTCCGGCTCTTAACCAGCCAGCCACCCATCTGCCAGTCCATCCACCCCTCCGTCCCCTCCCATTTGTCAAACTCTGTCACTTTCCAACCAGCCAATCATCTAACTGTCCCTTCCCACTGACCACTCGCTTTTCTCAGAGCCACACATCTGCTACCTACCTCTCCTTTCCAAGCAACCGTTCTTCCAGTCCCTTACTGGCCTGCCCATCCCCTGCTCCCATTCATCCCTTCAACATATTTCCCATTTGCTCACTGCCCCCCGCCCCAATGTCCTTCCTTTCAATCCATCTACCCACTATGCTGCGTCCCTCACAGTGAGGCAGCCCGGAGGCGGCAGAAAGACTGCCCTCTGGGATTGGGGGGCAGGGAGAGGGGAGATGGGTTCAAGGTCACTCCTGGCTGGTCTCCATGTCCCTGTGCCAAGGCTCTGACTTGTCCACCTTCTTGTCCCACAGCTGATATCACAGGCCCTATGCTCTAATCTTGTCCACTCGATCCATACTGAAACCCACCCATACACCCCCATTCTCAGGGGGTGCTCACCCAGCATCTGCCTGTGATCCAGAAGAACCTATTTTCTCCCATTCCACCCTGTTTGCATGGCTTGGTCCCCTTTTCTTTGACTAATTCCTTCTCATCTTTCTGCTCTTAAGTAAAACCTGAATTTATTCAAGTAGCCATCGAGGCCTATGCTGTGCTAGATTCTTGTGTGGGCACCGGGCATGCAGCGGTGGGCAAATGGTCCAGGCTTGGGGAGCTCGCATTGTATAGGGCAGACAAATCTTAAGGGTCAACAAAAAAGCCATGATTTCCCACAGCAGTGAGTAATGAGCGATAGGACAGGTAGAGGGTGGAGAAGCGTTTTGATGGTGGTGTCTGAACAGAGGCCTCGTGAAGTGAGGCCAGGGACAGTCCAGGGGCACAATTGTGGTCAGCGGAGTAACTACCCCCAGTATGTCCATGCCCTCGTCCCTGGAACTTGTGCAGAAGGAAATCTGACAAGCCAGGAGGGACTCTGCACATGTGACTGAGCTGAGAGCACAGCCTGGATCCCCTGGAGGCAGGGGGCATCCAACCCTGAGAGCAGAGCAAATTCCCAGCTGCGGTGGACAGAATGGGGACGGAGGAAGCAGGGTCAGAGAGATGCTGAGTGGCTCGCTCGGAAGATGCAGGAAGGGCTCACAAGACAGGGAATGGCCTCCAGGAGCCGGAGGAGGCGAGTTCTCCCCTGGGGCCTCCAGGGATGAGGGCACCCCTGCCGACACCTTGGTCTCAGTCTGAGATCTGTTTCCGACTTGTGACTGCCAGAACTTTTACACACGTGCGTTTTGGATGCTGCTGAGTGTTACGGGAATTTGCTACGGGGGTCCCAGGATGCTGGCGCAAGAGGGGAGCGCCCCAGGTGGAGGGCAAAGTCCAAAGGCACGTGAGGGGTTCAAGGAAACAGGAAAGGGCCTGTGTGGCTGCAGCAGACGACAGGGAAGCGGCAGGGTGAGAAGGCGGAGGGCGGCAGCGGCCTGGGCAGTGCGGAGTTTGCTCTCCGTGCAGCGAAGAGTGCTGGGCTGCGCAGAGCAGGAAAGGCCCAGAGGTCTGCCAGCAGGGTGGTTGGGGAAGAGCCTGGCTTTCTATGCTGCTCTCAAGAGAGAAGACAGGGATGGGCAGAGCTGGCTGCATCACTGATGTGACAAAAAGGAACTTGCAGCTCGGAGATAAACAGGTTCTGGAGAGCTAACGCACTGCACAGTGATTACAGTCAACAGTACTCTGTTGAGACTATTGCACCGTGTTATAAAGTTCAGAGTTGCTAAGAGACTCGATCTTAATTGTTCTCAACACAAAGAAGGAATGATAATTATGGGAACCCAAACTTGCACGCTGTTACATGTCAATTACATTTCAATTAAAAAGAAAAAGCAGAGCGGAAATGGTCTGGGGCTGTGACTCTGAGTATAAACAAACGTGTTAGGAAATGAGTAGGAATTTAACTGTCTGTGATTTGCAATCCAGTTCAGAAAGAGGAAACGCAAGGACAACGGCTGCACACCATCTTCATACAGCACGTCCGGAGGCCACCTACGGGCCGCGGAAAGCAGAGCATCACCACACGCTTAGTGTAACTGCCAGGGCGGAAGCGTCAAGAGAGATCATCAAGAATCACAATTTTACGTCACACTGAAGAGGAAAGAAAGGATAGGAAAACGACAAGCTGTTGCTGGTCAGTGGATCTGTGCACACGGATGGCTTCTTATTTCGACCAAGGGGCTGCTCCTCATCAATCTTGTTCTTTATAATTCCATTCACGGCTGCTGAGAATTACGGAGGCACATCTTAAATCAGATGTGAACTACCTGAGGGGTGTTTTGTGTCATGTGACCTCATCTGTGACCAGATGTGACTCAAGGGACAGACGGCTTTATGCTCTCGTATCCGATGACGAAAGGTGGGAAAGGGCCAGGAAAGAGGGGCCAAAGAGGGGCTGGGGACTCTGGGGCAACACTCTCAGCAGCCTTTAGGTGCTCAACACGCCCGAAGTACAGCCAACTGTGTAGACACGACCAAAGGCGGCACTAAAAATACTAGTGCCTGGGACTATGAAGCAAGAAAGCCAGAAAACAAACAAAAGCGTGGATGCGGAGGGATCCAGGCAGGACCCCTCCGAGGCCCCAGGGCCCTGGGACACATTGAAGCTCACAGAGCTGTCCCAAACTATAGCATTGGAGATGGACTTGAGATGGAGAGCCGGTGGCTGTCAGACACAGCCCTGCTGGCAGACTCATCCCGGGGAGGGCTGTGGTTCTGGGCCTGCATGCGGCTTTTCGGCAGGAGGCTCTCTCCTTATGCATGCGATCTCCCAGGCAGCATGGAAGGGGCTGTGTATTTCCTGCCAGCTTGTGTGCTCAGCGGGCAGCACTGGGCATGGAGCAGCTCTGAGCCATATAGGAAGGATGGAACAAAGCAGTGCCTCTGGGTGCGAGGGCCCAAACCTCTCCCGCTACCCCTCGCCCCTTTTCCAAAGATGCCCTGCTGGGTCCG
Organism: Mustela nigripes; assembly: GCF_022355385.1. Taxonomy (NCBI): domain Eukaryota; kingdom Metazoa; phylum Chordata; class Mammalia; order Carnivora; family Mustelidae; genus Mustela; species Mustela nigripes. The sequence continues at coordinate 12,487,322 of NC_081558.1, read as the reverse complement.
GCCGGGCCCCGACAAGCAGGATCTGCCCTGGGGATGCATCACAGCAGTGAAGCCAAGGACGGCTGGTTCCAACAGGGACCGGAGCAAAGATTCAAAAAAGGACATACACTTGGGGTGCCTGCGTGGCTCAGTGGGTTATGCCTCTGCCTTCGGCTCAGGTCATGATCTCAGGGTCCTGGGATCGAGCCCCACATCAGGCTCTCTGCTCAGCGGGGAGCCTGCTTCCTCCTCTCTCTCTGCCTGCCTCTCTGCCCCCTTGTGATCTCTGTCGAATAAATAAATAAAATCTTCAAAAATAAGAAAAAAAGGATATACACTCACCAATTTTTTGTCCATTTTTGCTTTGATGTCTCTGGCGAGAGTGAAAAACGCCTGTGGAATAAGCATGTCATTAGTGCCCCTGGAGCAGGGGACAGAGAGGGGCTTGTCGGTTCTGGGCCGTACCCCTACCCCCGTGTAGGAGAAGTGGTGGGACCGTGGGGTGGGCAGGGGGCAGCATTAGGGCAGCTCCCCGGGTGTAGGTGTCCCCTGCCCAGCCCCATTTCCTGCTGCTACTGGGCTACTCCTGCCAACCTGGACCACTACCTCCCCTGGGCCAATGACCCGGGATGGGGGACAGCATGACTGGGCAGAAAGGACACTCAGGTTCAAAGGGGTGAGTGACTTGTCTGAAGGCACACAGTGCCTAACTGACAGAGCTAGAAGGATCCATGAGGACGACCTAGCTTTCCATCCCCAACTCCTGTGTTCTGTCCAGTTTCGCCCCTGCTTCTGATGGTCAGGGGCAGAGAGAAAGACAAACCATTCTCAGCCCAATAAGCTTCATTTCCCTGCCAGCAGGGAGGCCTGGAAAGGCCGGTACTGGGTGAAACGTTTCTCCCCCCATGCTTGACAAAGGCTCAACCCAGGCTCTCTTGGGGGCCACATGATGTGGGAAGTTCTATTATAGAGGCTGACCTGGGGTGCTGAGGAAAGGGGGAGGGGCCTATAGGCCTGAGGGACAAGAGGCTTCCCCGGGGAAGGCTCACTTGGGCAGGGCTCTGAGGGAGAAGGGGGTACAAAGAGGGTGCCACACAGGCGGCGTGGCAAGGAGGGTGCTGGGGCTGGTCAGAGAGGGCCTCTGTGCCAGGTGTACGGGGCTGAGCTCAGCAGTGACAGGGGAGACCCACTGTAGGAAGATCACTGGGGCGGTGGGACAGAGGTGGGCAGGTTAGCTGCGAGGCCTGCAGCCCATGGAGAAGAAAGGGTGGTGTGGGCCAAAGCTTAGCCAGGGCTCCCTGCTCCATCTGGGCTGTGACCAGGGCCTGTCTGAGGGTGGCATGGCCAAGAGCACAAACTTGGAGCCAGGCCTGGGCACCAGTCAGCTAGGTCTATCTGAGGCTCAGTTTCTCCATCTGCAAAACCATGCCTGCTGCCCAGGGCTGCCCAAGAGCCACTGAGGTAATGTCCTGGGTGGCCAGCTGGGGCCCACACCTGCTGATGTCCAACACAGCAGCGGTTCCCCCAAAGGTCCTGGCACATGGCACTGTCCGAAAAGTGCCTCCAGGCCAGCCGGCTGATAAAGCAGCCCAGAGCCTGAGGTCAGAGCCTCCCCAAAGGGTGCAGCCTGTTCCTCAGCCTGGAGGGGTTTGTGCCGTGGGCCTGGGACTCACATTCTCCACATTGATGTTGGCCTTCGCACTGGTCTCCATGAACTTGATTCCGTAGTCCAGGGCCAGCTGTGAGGAAGGGAGACACACATGTCCACCTCAGCCACCAGGCACCCCTGAACCCCACAAACCACCAAGTGGGGAGCAAGGAAGCTGGGGGGGGGGGGCTCTCAGGCCATGGACGTGACCTCCTGGGCTGCTCCCTCAAGCCCCCTGTGGACAGTAGGTGGTGAATGGGGGAATGTCTCTGGCAGGAAGATGGAGGGGCCCGGCTCAAACCACAGCTCTGTCCTCTGCTCCCTGTGGTCTCGGCAGGTTCCCACCAGATGCCTTCTGGGGGCACACAGTGCACACCCCAGGAGCCCTGGCCCTTGCAGTCTTTAGACAGAACCCCAGCCAGGGGAGTGTGCTTTCCCCCCTCTCTTCCCAAAGAAAGCACCCCACCAGCGCAACCAACGTGTCCCACTTTGCCTGGCGAAGACCTGAGTCCTAGACCCTGAGTCTTACACAAGCCAGGATGGCGGGTCAGTGTATGCTCAGAAAGACTGTGAAGGAGTCGCCCCCACTCCATCAGCGAGCAACTGGGGACCCTTTGGGCCAGAACAGGTCTCCATGCAGAGAACCCTAAAACCCCAAGGTCCCTCTGCCGGGAGGCACCAGATCCAAGCTGGCTGCCGTGCTCACCTTTTCTCCCCGTTCCTTGGAAACTTGTCTCTTGTCGTTCACATCACACTTGTTCCCGAGTATCATCTTTTCGACATCTGCAGAAGCATGCTAGGGTGGAGGGGCAGACAGGGAGGGTGAGAGGTCAGAGGGGACCACAGGCCGACAAGCAGTCTGTCCTGAAATCAGGGTGGTGGGCCAAGACTGCTAGCCACCTTTGTACCGGCGACAAGCTGAAGCTCAGAAAGCCTGAGTGGCCTGTCCCATGTCACACAGCCAATACAAGGGCAGAGTCCAGGTTCGACTAGTACTCTGACCAAGCACACGCCTACTGGCTCCTGAGGACAGCTTCTCTATGGGCCATGTCGACACCCAGGTTCCGAGGCCGCTCCTGGCAGGGCCCGGCCTACGGGAGGCCAGCAAGGCTGGCCATTTCCCTCTGCTTGCCTCCCTCCCTCTGGCTCCTCCGCCGGAGGCCCCAGCTGCTGTCCTGGGACCTTCTGCCCCACTCCAGCTCTCTCTGTTTAGGCTCTGAAGTGGGCAACACCTGTTTGGGGTGCCCCCCCCCCAACCTCAGCCAGCCGTGGGTGCTTCCCTATCCCCTGGTGCTCTGACAACTGCCCTCTCTACCCCCCACACTGTGTCTGAACAGGACTCTTCCTCCAATTTTCCCGAGGCCCCAGTGGAGGAGTCAGTGCTTCCTGAGGGACTAGGGTATGGAAAAGGGCCTTCTTTGTGTAGTTCAGGTCTGGTCTTGGTGAGACATGCTGCCCCGCTCCCTGCCCAACTTCCTGTTAACTGCAAGCCCCCTCTTGGCTGGAACAGTGAATTTCCACAAAGACCAGTGGGAGCTGTTCCTTGTCCTCCGCCAGGGCCCAGCCTCCAGCCAGCCAGTGTGGGGCTGTCAAGAAGGCGGCCTGGTGCCACTGCTCCCGGACGCCAGTGGTGACGGGACCTTTGGTTGTGGCTTTATGGATGGGTGAAGTCCTCTGGCTGCACCTTTGACCCAAAGCCCCACCTGATGAGTCATCAAAAGCCATAAGTGCCATCGTCCAAGAAGGCTTGGCAGGTGACAGCCGGAAGGCGAGGACACCAGCTTTGGGACTGGGAGGTGGGGCTAGCTGCCTTCTTTTCCCTCCTTGGTTCCAGGTCTTCCCTCTAGGCCAGCTGTAGTCAAAGAACTGCTGGCCTGAACACAGGTAGCTCAGACCAGCTCACACCGTTCTCTGCTGGAACTCAGTACAAACTGAAATGCCTTCCGACCACCTCTACCCAACACAAGGGTCACGCCTATTCTAGAACCTTCCTTTTCTAATTAGCACCAAATGTTCACGGTGATCAAGAGCTTGGATATCTCTTCTCTCATGACTGAGACACTGCCCAGATCCAACAGTCCCGCTGGGGAAATGGGCTCTTGAGGCCTCCCCGTGATGAGGCCAGACCCATGTGTGGTCTCCAGCGTCAGCTGCCTAGCTTCTAGTCTCCATCCCGGGTATTCTCCTAGCTATAGGGCTCTTGGCAAGTGACTTCTAGGGATCTCGTGATCTAATCCATGACCAGGCAGCTCTGGGGTGGGGACTGAGAAGAGACACGTATGAAGTTCCTATGCCACGGGCGAGGTTATGAGCCTTACCTCCTCAATGTTCCGAATCCAGTTCCGGATGTTGTCAAAGGACTTCTCGTTGGTGATGTCATAGACCAGCATGATGCCCTGAGCGGAGGGAGACAGACACGCGAGCTAGATAAGCTGCGAGCTTCAGGGAAGGCCCCCAGCAACGTGGGGGCGCTGGGACTGGCCCCAACAGGACACCCCTCCCACTAACTGCTTCTACTCCACCCCTGGGTCCCACACCCCCTTCTGCTGGACTGCAGCACCAGCTCCTCCCCAGTCTCCCAGGCTCTCGTCCTTTCTACTGAGCCACTGAGGGGGACCCTTCACCCTACAGACCAGCTCCCACCACCCCAGGGCCAGCAGGGTAAGTCTGGCCCACACCCGGCAGCCCGTGACGTGTTACGGACCTCCCAGCCTCACGTCCCACAGCGCCCTGCCCCACACGCTGTGCTCCATGGGCCCAGCGCCCACTGGGCTCCCCTTCACTCCACTCCTCTGCTGTGCTCAGCCTCCCCCACCCTCTCCCTCACTGCCACCCTCCCTCCCGGCCGGAGTCACCTCTGGGCACTCCAGGATGACCTCTTGTCTGACACCTACTGCAGTAGGGTCTCCCTGAAGCCCCAGGTCCTGGTCACATGGGTGCCACCACTCCCAATATACAGACGAGGACCTTGAGGTGGGGGATGGCTAGGCCTGTCTCCTGTCCCATTTGAGAGTAAAGGGCACAACTGAGGCCTGAACCCCTGGATGGCCTGATGCTGACACCCTTCTGCGTTCTGGTGACTCCACTTAAGTGGGGGGCCAGCTTGGAGCAAGGGGCTGGGCAGCACTGAGGCCCCTGAGGTTCCATAACCCAATGCGTGAGCACCTATGGGACAGTCCAGGGGTCCCCATGATCTTGTTGCCATCACCGAGCAGGGCAAATATCCTTGTTTGATACAAGGGAAACTGAGGCACACAGAAGAGACCTTTAAGACTGAAGCCCAGGCAAGGCTAACTCTGAAGAAGCTGATCACACCAGCCCTTGTCAGGAACCTCCCTGGGCCCTCCTCGGGACCAAGCAATGCTGAGGGCCACCTCTGCGGCCCAATGGGGTCAGCTGTCCTGACCCAGCCTGGCTTACTCTATTCCCTCAGGCTACCCCACCAAGGGCACAGCCCTGCACCCGTGACCTCTGGCGCTGGCTATGAAGTCTCTGAAGCTGTTTGAGTCTGCAGAGTAAGAACACGGGCTGTCGGTGCTGGGCTGGGAAGTGGGGACCATGGGGAGGACGTGTGACAAAACCTCAAAGGTGTGAGAGAGCCTCCACAATCCTAAATCCCAGCCATGAACCTGAGAGGATGCACTGCAGACTTGTAGCCTGCCACAACCATGGCCATGGCCGAATCCCTCAAAAATGCCTCCTAGGGGCCCTTTCTCAGGGCTCTCTTGGAGAAACTGAACAGAAGCCACCTGTGGGATAACTCGGTGGAGGTTTCAGCAGCCGTGCTGTCCACCACACGCCAGCCGAGGCCAGTGTGAATAGAAGACGCCGGCGTGCAGACTCCATAAGTCAAGCATCACTTGCCCAGCAGCTGCCCTCTGGCCGTCAGGGGCAAGGAATGCCACGGGGTCCTGAGGCCTTTCCACTCTTTATCCAGGGACTGGCCCATCTGGTGGACCAATTGATACCACAGGCTCAAGATTCCAAGGTCCCAGATATTCACCAACTAAGGGGTATAAGCAGTGGGTAGAGCTCTATCAGGAAAGAGAAGTTCCTAGAAAACACAAAATCGCCCTATTCCAGGTCCTCCCAGAAACTCTCCTTGAAGCTCCAAATGACCATTTTCCCAGCCCTCGTTGTGCACAGCTCCCCGTATCGGGTTGTAAGTTCATGATGGGACAACAGACATCCAATGCTGCCAAATTTGGGCCCCCACAGTTTAATACTATGCAGGGAGAAGCTGGCTTCCATGGTAGCTATGTCCTCTGACTGTCCCGCGAGGTCACCCCTGGCCACACATGACTCTGGAGTAGTTAAAATGCAGCTGGTGCTCCTGAGGGGCTGGATTTTTTACTTTAATCAATTTAAACTCAAAGAGCCAAAAGTGGTTGCTGGCTTCCATATGGGTTCGCACAGATTTAGGACTGCAAACCACAAACCTTGGGGTTGGACAGGGCCACACAAATGGTTCAGCCCAGTGCCACCTGGGGCTGGCTGAGGATGTGGGCAGTGTTGACAGCCAATCAGTACTGGCCCGGCCATCTACCCTCCATGTGAACTTAAGCAGGGCATGAAGCCGTGCTGAGCCTCAGGTACCCTGTCTATAAAATGGGGATAACCATAGCACCCATGCTCAGGGGTTAATGGCCAAGACCTGGGCCCAGTAGCTGGCCCAGGAAGGGGCTCAGTGAATGGAGCAGTGGGGTGGAGGTGGCTCTTGCAGGCCAGACAGGGATGGGGCCCACCTGGGGCCACACAGCAGAAGCTCCCCCAGGGCCAGGCCCCAGATCCCCAAGACCCCTATCCCGCCACAGCACAGCAAGGTGAGAGGAAAATAAGTAAATACATCTTAATGAGGAGTGCTAAGGTTGCAACCCACATGACTGAGTTTCTATTATGTTTCAGAAGCTGCGTGGGGTATTAAAAATACTTAATGCCGCCACTCATTTCGGCAGTCCACCAGCACTTCCCAGGCACAGTCCCAGGCACAGGGCAAGCGGCAGTGACCAAGACGGGGCCCTGCCCTCACGGAGCTTATGGTCTGACGGCGGAAGCAGGCATTTATGCTGCTGTAGGATGGGGTATACACTGGGAAGGGTGGGGTGTGGTAGGAGCTGGAAAGGGGCAGCTGGCCATCCATCCTCACAGCTGCCCGGAACACAGTTCTGTTCTCTGCTCCACTTTCCAAGTCAGGAGATGGAGCTCAGATGGTGACCTGGGGCTCTGAGCCAGGCTGCAGACCTCTGGCCCCCAAGCGCTCGGCTCTGTACATGCTTCACACATGCACAACCTGCTCAAGGCCCCCGAGGGCAGGAACTAAGCCCATTCCAGGTCCTCCTCTATTTCTACCTCAGGCCTGGCCTTGAGAAGGTGCTCAACAGAAGTACTGGAGGGATGTGGAGCAAGTCTTCCTATCACAGTACCCGCCTCTGGCCCAGGAGACAAACCTAATGGCCAACAGCCCAGAGCAAGTCAGGTCCTGGATAATCTTCAAGTCTTTGGGCGCAGATTCCATAGAGACTACGTGGGCCACGTGAACACTCCTAAGTGTTGGGGCATGCCATCTCCAATTTCACTGACCTCACCTGGAAGAACCGGCTTCCTGGGTCTTCCCTCATCCCTGAAGAATTAGGTTTCCTTAAACCCTGCATTGTCTCTAAAGCAAAAGGGGATGTACGTGGGGGCAGGGCGCACTGTCTTCTCCTGAAACTAACCTGGGACCGAGGACCCCTAAGACGCCTGCACGTGGGATCCCCAGAAACGTCCAGGCTTTGGTATTCAAGATGGTGATGTTCATTTTGACCAAAAAAGAAAAAAAAAAAGAAAAGGAAGCAAAAACCAATCCATACCATTGCGCCCCTGTAGTAGGCTGTTGTGATCGTCCGAAACCGTTCCTGACCAGCTGTGTCCCTAAAGGAGAAGAAGGGATACGGGTGATGGCGAACACCAATAACCATTACAGTGGCAGCAGGGGACATTTTCCCAGGACGGACACCCCGCTTTCTCACGAGTGAGTTCCTAATTCACCGACCTGCCATGGGGCAGCACCTCCACTCTCCCTATTCCTACAGAGAAGGAAACGGTGACCCAAGAGGTGTCCCGCTGGGTGTAAAGTCAGGTGCCATGCTCCCCATGACTCCTCTGGTTTCTGGGGCTTCTCCCCAGAGCTGCTGGGTCACCAAAGAGGCAAATCAGATATTATCTGTGAAAGTCCAGGGCCACAAGGGTCTGGAAAGGCTTGGCTACACGGCAGGAGGGCTGGGCTGGGCAACCTCAGGGGGGCCCAGAAGCACTTCTGCACTTGCTGTTTTGGTGGAGGCCAGGGAGAAAGCCCTCCGTCATTGGGGCAGAGGTGACACCAGGCTGAGACACGCTACGCCCAGCCCCGCTCCTGGCATGGGAGGTATTCAGTGCTCGGGATAAAGGGGACTTTATGGATTGGTGGCAGAGCCAGGGCAAGACCCAAGTCTTTTGTCTCTGGACCCATGGCTCCTTTCACGACCCCACACCCGCTTCCTCCCCTGCCGAGGGCTCTCAGTCTGGACCGCACAGAAGCGCCTCACTTGGGCCTCTGTTCACTTTCTGATGCCAACAGCAGGTGACATCCGTGGTTACGGACAGTCATTTTATTTCCAACTGTGGCCCTCGTCCAAAAAAGTTACGAAAGTCATTAACCCTAAGGAGACTGCTAAGAGCAGAAAACGGAAGAGAGGGGAAGAGGAAAGCGAAACTCTTGTCTCAGTGTCACTGTGGACTTCGGGCACGGAGGCTGCTGGGAGCCACGTGTGGCAGGTGGAGGCACTTCTGGAGGCAGCCTGAAACTGCCTGATTCCCAACAGACAAGGGTTAGGACTCATCCAGATTTGGGACTCTGGAGTCTGATCGAGTCCGAGGCAAACGCCACAGAAGCCGAGGGGCCATACTTGGCAAGCAGGGCAATGCCCGCGCTCTGACGCCGGGTGAGGGAGACAGGCTGCAGGGAAGATAGCTCTGCGGCCCATCCCACCACAGGGGCTAGCTGGGGCCAGGAGACTGCACCACCCTCTCAAACAGGACTTCTCTCTAACTCTGCTCAGGGCATACACTTCCCTGTCAGTGACGTGGCTACGGGGAGGGAACTCCCCTCCACCTGACCAGCTAAGCTCAGCCTTCCTGGCGCCACGGGCTACACAGACCACAGTCAGCATCAGTCACAGGGACTCACTATGCTTCTAATTTAAAAATCGTGAGAAATCGGCCCCGGGTCAGTGGAATGGCCATGGGTCTCACCATTGGGCCTGGGCCTCAGTCTATTTTTGGTTCGGGGGTTTCGGGTCTATGTGTTAGAGAAGTAAGGCCTGGGCTGCCCCAGGACAGAAAAGAGGAAATGATGTCTGGCCTCCTTCAGTGACCTGATAGGCTCAAAGAGGAAACGCTGGGCTGGGGAATTTCACTGCTCTGCAGCCTTCACCGCTGCCTGGGCACAGAGAGCACTCTCCAAGTTTAATGGAAGTAGGCCACCGAGAAGCCCAGAACCAGCTGTGCCCACATCCGAATGCTGAGCTAACCAGGACTGGCAGCTCTGTCTCCAGAAGGTGCTGACACAGACTCCAGGGCCCAGTAACCAGCAGAGCACAGTCCCCGAGGTTTCTGAAGAAAAGCCTGATTTGTACGGCAGGGCACAAAGAGATGGAGGCCATGGTCACGGAGACGGGGAAAGAGGTACCAGGGTTTCTGGCTCAAAGCCCTCATGGGCGAAGGTGGCAACAACGCTTACCATATCTGTAGCTTAATTCTCTTGCCATCGAGTTCTATGGTCCTAATTTTAAAGTCAATTCCTAAAAGAAAAGAAAAAAAAGGCACATCACCGTCAGCCCATTTCCCAAGCTGCCTCCGAGGCGGGCACTGCCAGCCTGGGTGGGGAAAGGCATCCACGGCTTTGGCAGCACCTGTCGGGCACCGGGCACGTGGGATCTCGGAATCTCCCACAACAGATCGGGAGGCACCTGGAGAACTTTCTCCTTTCATGGACGGGGAGGCTGCGGTTCAGAGCTGGCAGGCAAACCCAGATACTTCAGGTGCCAAAGCCTTGTTCTATCCCCTCTCTCCACCGGGCCGCCTCTGGGGGTGAGCCTCTATAGGACGCTTTGCTGGCCAGAGCCCCATGCTTCCGGCCACCCAGCACCAGGCCCTTCAGGCACACAGGGCACGGAGCCCCATGACACCCCAAGATATTGCTCCCATGGCCTCCAGGCCTCTACCCTTCCCACCTGCTGTTCCTTCTCTGTCGGCGGTCCCCACCCCACCCACCTCTCAGCCCACCAAACTCTCTCTCTTAGGCCATGCTGGAAGGTCACCTTCCAAGAAGCTTTTCTGCCCCTGCCCCTCTTGTCCCCTTTCCCCAAGACGAGGGTGACCCGTCAGCCTCTTTGGCTATTCTCCAGGCTCCTACCCCCTCGGTCACCTCCCAGGGTTTCCAAACCACATTCAACCATGTCACAAAGCTAACCTCTGTTCCAAACCTTCTAGGGTGTCTGCCAATTGATGGATGAACAAAATGGGGTCCATCCATACTACTACTGAGTCATGAAAAGGAACAAAGCCCCAACACACGCTGCAACATGGATGAACCTTGAGAACATCACGCTGAGAGCAAGAAGCCAGACAGGAAAGGTCAAAGAGCGTAGGACCCCATTCGTATGAACTCTCCAGAACAGGCAAATCCAGACAAACACGAGATCAGCGGTTGCCAGAGGTTGCAGAGGGAATGGGAGATTCAGGGGGTTGACTTCTTTTTGGGGGCTTTTTGTCCTAACAAAAATGTTCTAGAATTGGATGCGGTGATGGCTCTACAACTCTGTGACTATACTAAAAGCCCCTGACTTGTATGTTTTAAATGGATGAACTCTACAGTTCACGAATTCTATCTCAATAAAACTGTTTAAAAAAGCCAAAACAGTTTCCACTGGCTTCCCACCACCCCCGTGGCCCCAGAAAAAAGTGAGAAGGGCGGCATGGGAACTGGTTCTGCCCAGCCTGGTCACCTCTCCGCACCTGTGGCTCATGTGACGGTTTCCTAAATATCCCAAGATCCGGCCTGGGGGCTCTCTGTTTGCTTTCTTTTCTTGCAAGGTTGTTTCCTTCCAGTTATCTGCCTCATCTCCTCACTGCTCCCCACCCCTGGGCCATTCACTCAGGTCTCTGTTCAAGTCACCCCCTCTGGGAAGCCTTCCTGACCAGCCTCGCGCTCTCCTCCCAATCTTTTTCCTTCTTCATGCACTTATCCCTGACAGTGTTTATTTGCTCCATGAACCTGGGAATAAACCTGCCCATGTGAATGGCCTGCACGGAGGGCAAATAGCCCAGATCTCTGCTCGTGAAGCCATGAGGCTGAAGCCTGGCTTGACCCCTCAGAACTGATGACAGGGATGCTAATTCCATCCCTGCCCACCTCAGGAAGTATCCAGGGGGCCACAGGGAATGTCAGCCTGCACGTGAAGTTTGCCCACAAGAACATAAGCTCCAGGAGGGTAGGGGCTCAGATGTCTCACTCATGGCAGTGTCTCCAGTAACTCAGCATGGCAGAGGCCAACTACGTATTTGCTAGATGCTGATCACCCAGTCCTGCACACACACCTTGACTACAGGTCTTGCTGCATTTCTGTTTCCCTCTGATTCATCCAAGTCATCTCTGCGGCCCTGGCGGCCCTGATGGTACTAGCAGGTGTTGGGGAAAGTCGGCAGGGCAACAGAACTAAGAGCAACAGGGTCTGTGTGGTGCTGCATGGTTTATGATGCACTCTGACGCTACACCATCTGTCTCCCTAAAGGAATGAGTGAATGGGGCCCTGAGGAGGCGGTGGAAGCTGAGCCAGGCAGCAAAGAACCAATTCCAGGAGCCACGGGGCCAAGTTCACACCACAAATGATCGATGAAGCTGATGAGAATAGGCTTTGGCAAAATGAAACATGAGCAGGAAACAAACAGCCACTTAATCCCTGATCTATAAAGAAAACCCAGACGTACACTTAGTGCCAACAGAGAATCACCTTTATGCATTCAGTTGTAGTTCAGGACTAAGAGGCCAGTGATGCTCCTTCCTAAAACACCCTCCACCTCCTGTCACAGATGCACAGGGACATAGAAAATAAACACTGTTTCATTGGCAAAGTCCAACAGCATTACTCTGTCCTCTCCTCTTCCTGGGTTTCATTATCACACCAAATTTAATTAGGAAGTGTAAACTTTACAAGGCTAAGAATTATGAGGCCATTACTTCAAGGTCAGGATGAATGAAATTTTCTTAGAAGACAGAGGCCTGCAGGAAAACTACAAATGTAATGAGAATACCATGGTGGGAGGGAGAGATTCTGGGTTCAAGGGCCACCTCTACCTTCCCAGGGGACCTCGCCCAAGTCATGTCTTTGTCTGGAAGTGAAGGCCAGTCTCCTCAGAGCCCTTAAGTGCTAGACTGGGTTTTCTGGCCAAGAATTAGGAACCAAACAAAAAAGTCTAATCCCTGAACTAATATCACTAGTGCTTGTGCTGAATGGGAAGTTTCTGATGCTGGGAAACAGATCTGGGTTGAGAGCGAGCCACAACCTGCCAGGAGTTAACATCACTTCCTGATTGGTGAAGACGCAAGGGTTATCCCAAAGTTTGACCTTAGGGTGGCAAAGGGGGAGGAATCAGAAATATCTGTGTCCAAGGATGGGATGCTGCCACTGCAGGGAGCCATCTTGCTTCCTCCAGGTAGCCTCTGTCCATGATGACAACCCCTTATCCACTGTACATTTCGGATCTTCGACCAACCAGGGCACTGGTCAAGGCAGCCAGTGTTATTCCTAACCTGAAGAGACAGGGTTCAGAGAGACTAAGTGCTTATTCAAGGGCAAACAGCAGCTGGAAAGCAGGCATGGCCATTTTCAGTCCAATTCTCTCTACTCTGCATCTGGCGTACAACTGTAAAGTGCAGCCCCTAGAGGAGGGCAAGGTTGGACAAAGCAGATCATCATGGGGTTCAGGGAGATAGATGAGTGGGTTCAAGTTACACAGGGGTAAAGCAAAATCTGGTCCCTAGGTCTTCCCCATTCAGAATCAACTCCTGGGCTGGAACAAGACTGCAGAGCTCACAGGCCACTCTGCTTGATCGGTGTTATTTTCAGGTCAAACGTTTTCACGCGGGCAATGGCCGTTGTTTGTGACACGGGGAGAAGTGAGCTCCACTTTTGTGGGTATCAGCACTGAGAAGCAACAAGCCAATTCTGTTCAACCACAATGTGGGCTGGCTCTGTGGGAAAGGCTGTTCTGCAGTGACAACCGGTGTCCTGGGCCTCAAGATAGGGAAGTCAGGGCTGTCTGTGGCAGCAGCTGATTTTGGTTTCTCACTGAAGTTTTTATCTGGCATCTCCTTGGGGATGACAGGTCCTTGGGCAGGCAGCTGTCACCCTCAAGTGATGGAAAGTCCAGCAGAGAAAGCCTCCAGACTCCTCACCATTCCTTCTAGAGGAAAATCACCCGTGGAGGAAACAGGTTCAGGGAGAGGGGCTTAACCCCTCAACATGCCAGAGGAAAAGAGCAGGAGAGGTCTGGTTTAAAACAAGTTCTGGTTCGTAGATGGACCAGCGATGCTTGCCCTGGGGGCAAGCGCTCACATCTCTCTGGGATGGTCCAGCCTTGAGTTTTGGAGTTAGACCCACATGGATTCAAATTCTATCTTTGCCACCTGCAGTCTGTGACCTTGGGTGAGTCTCATCCCTCCCTGGACCTCAAATTCCTCATCTGTGAAACGGACTCATAAGAGCACTTAACACTGAAGACTGGAGAGTGTGATAATGCACATAAAGCGGCTAGCACACAGTAAATGCTTAATAAGGTCAGATGTCATAGGCCTCTTCCTATGGCCTACTCCCCAGGCCTGTTTCACTTCTGTAAGGTGGGAACTCCAAAAGAACAGCTTCGAGGGCTGCTGCGTGGACAGAACGAGATGACCGGCGCCCGAACCCCAGCCCAAGGCACATACTACCTGAGGAGCAAGCTGAAGGCTGGAGCCTCAGTCTCCCTATCTGCAAAATGGGCACTTGGTTCGCTCCCCCCCCCCAGAGCCCGGGAACCCCCGAAAGGCGGTGGAGGCGGCTGTTCTCCCCTCCGGTCCCCTCGACCCTCTCAGATCCCTGGATCCGTCCGGCCCAGCCGCTCCCTCAGCCCCAGCCCTTCAGGGGCGCGCCCGGCCCGGGCCTCCGGCGTCCCCGGCCGCTCCCCGGCCCCGCTACCTATGGTGGAGATGAAAGTTGAGTTGAAGGCGTCCTCGGAGAAGCGGAACAGGACACAGGTCTTCCCAACCCCCGAGTCCCCAATCAGCAGCAGCTTGAACAGGTAATCGTAGGTCTTCGCCATATTACACTCTCTCCCCGACGGGAAGTGCGGCCAGCGCCTCGCCACTGGCCGCTAGCCCCGTCCATCAGCGCCGAGCCCGCCCTCTATTGGCTCCCGGCCCGCCGCGCGTCACCGCGGCCCTCGCCCGCTCCCGCGCCCCGCCCGTCGCGGGGAGACCTGGGGAAGGGGCGAGCAAGGAACGGTGCCGGAAGCGGCCCGAGCGCGCCGCTCATTGGTCGGCGCTCGGGACAGGGCGGACTCCAATTGGCCCGCAGTGAAGAGTCGAGGGGCTTCAAAAGAAGACCAGCAGGAGGCGTGGCATCCCGGGTCCCCGCCTTCTTCCCCCGCCCCCCGGTGGGAGGGGGAGAGCGGGGAGCGTCGCCAACGGCTCCGCGTGCCCGCAGTTTGGGGGCGGGGCCTGGGGCGCGTGCGTACGCGGGAAAGAGAGAGAGAGAGAGGGAGAGAGAGAGAGAGAGACCGTTAGGCGCCAGTAGAGGGCGCACGCGCGGCGGGCTCTCCGGCTCCCGCCCTCACGGCCTGCGCAGCCTCCGTAGGCGCCGGGGAGAACGCGGGAACGGGCTGCGAAGGTGGCCCTGGTGTGTGGAGGCGGCTGCGTCAGGCCCGGGGCAACGGAAGAGGAAAGGGGAGAGGGGGCGCCCGCCGTAGTCGAAGCAAGGCCCCCTCAAGACGTCCTCCGGAGTCTCAGCGCTGGCCAGGGGACTACTTAGGGTTACCCAGGCCTCCGCCACCTGAGCGGCTTCACCGCCATTCGCTGGGCTGAGGCCCGCGGGGACTCCTTGCGCTGCGCCCTCGGACCTAATTAGAGATTGCCCAGACCACTGTCTGCCTGCAGCTTTCCCCGGGACCCTCGGCTGCCCCAACCCAGTCGGCCGCCCAGGGAGCTAGGGTCGTGAGGCTCCTAGGTGATGGTTCCGATCATTGTTCTTCGTCTGCTGGCGTTGTCCGCTCTTACAAAAATACAGAAAGTAGTCAGTCCCTACCCTGACCTACTGGGGTCGGTATTGCGTTTCCTGCCTTTTTATGGCGAGCAACCCGAGGCCAGAGCTTCAGTGATTTTCCCAGACTCCAGGATGGAAAGTTGGGTCCGAGGTCGGACGCGCAGGCTTCGGAGGCCGGAGATCACCAGCGTGTCCTGCGGGTCCGAGGTGGGCCACGCCACCGGCAGGGCGTCGGAGAAGCGTCTAGACTGGTAGCCCTGGCCACCCCTCCTCCATCTCTCCGCAGACCACTGCGCGCATCTGGCTCGGGTGGAGAGAGCTTAAGGCGGAGACGCGCCCGCGTCGTCTTCGGTGCCACTGGCCCCCTTTCTGCGACACTCCACATTCTACTGTTTCTTCTGTCGCCTACGCCTCCACGGCCTGCTTTTCAGATTGCATTGCAGACTTTCGGGGTCTCCGCGTGTCTTTTAGGAGTTCCCCGTGGTCCCAGGTCGGCTCGCCCTCTGGGGGAGCCAATTCACTCCTGTGGCTGCTAGTGTATCCGCGCACAGGTGATTCCTTAAGGAAACCCATAGCCCGGCCACCCTTGTGTCCAGCCCATTTCTGCATCTGGCAGATGTACTTCGACCTGTCCGCAACTGAACGCGGCAACTTCTACTCAAACTAGCCTGGCCCGAGTTATCTTATGAGTGAAACCGAAGCCATCCTTGAGATTGCTCTTTCATCCCCACGTATCTTGGTGGTTGAACTGTGTCCTCTCCACTGGTCTTCCTGACTATTCTGTTCTCTAATCTAGATTTTACCCTGCAGTGTGCTCATTTTAAAACCCCCAGTACCCATCCAGGGCCTGTCAGGATCAGGCCTTCACAATCTGGCCCTAAGCTCACCCTGTGTTGCACACCATGGGACTGGGAACTCCCGGAGATCTGAGATCAGTTTACCCAACATCGAACACTTGTTAGGTGCTGAGACATGGGATGGACTGTAACGGTATCCTGAGATTGGATTACAGCCCAAGGTGGTGGGCCAGAGGGACAGAACGAGCTTCAGTCCAGGGAGGGCCCTTAGAGAAGGAATTGCAGCCATTGATAGTCCCTGCATCCACCATCTAAACAAGCTCACAGCATCAGCTAATTGTTGAATTAATATGAAGAAAATGTTTTTAATTGTACTTGGTGACAAAAATTGTTTGCATACGACATTAATGTTTTAAGGCTTTCGTTTCTCTTTTTGATTCCCTACCCCACTTCCCCAAGATCAGATCTTGAGGCAGGTATCAGAGCAATTCAGGTAGTGAAACTGCAGTCATCTTTTTTCTTTAAGATACCTGCCAGCTGGTCAGCTGTTTTAAGGTTACTTCCTCCTGATCACTTCTTTTCATTCCATGGCAAGCACTACCTGGGATTAATGGAAACATCCTCTTAACTGGCCTTACTGCCTCTAGTCTACTCCCACTCTAGTCCCTCCTGAAAATGACTAAGTGGATCTTCCTAATGTGTTTCTTTGATTAGTCTTCAGTGGCTCTCCACTCCTGACCAAATTAAGTTCAGGCTCTCATTGCTATGGACCCAGCTTACCTTTCAATTTTCCTACTTCCTTCCTTTATATATCCAGGCCTTGGGCTTTCCTGACTCAAGCAGCAGCGACCATTTTCCCTCTCATCTATTAAAATCCTAGTTACGCTACACAGCCTGAGTCAGGCAGGACTGGGTAAAACAAAGGACAGGAGTTTTTGAATTACTGAGGCAAAGTGCTCTCACCTGAATACAGAGATCATAATCCTCATATGAAGTCATGGTATAAAGCAAGTAACATTTGTTAATGATCTTGGCAGTTATCTTTCCCTCCCGTCCAATCAGCATTCATTGAACAAGAGTACCTTCAGTGTCCCCCCAAACAGATTCTGAAGTTCACACAAATTATAGTTTATGTAAAAATTTATTTGACCAAAATGTAGAAAAAGTGATACTATTACATATGATACAGTTGCAAGAATCTAAATGGAAAGTGTGGGTTTTATTCAATTGCACAATTTGCTAGTGTACCTTCTGGGTAGTGTGATGCTTAATAAATAGGAGTGAGGGGTAGAGGACTTGGATAAGCTAGAAGCAGGGTGATTTTATCAGAATTGTAAACTTGAGTTGGCCCCCACACTGCCGGGGAATGTGGAATGTTTCAGCTCTGAGATGTTAACCAAGAAAGCAGAAATATAATGAAGCCAAAATGTGCAGCCCTGCCTACAAAATACTCCATATCCAGTTTAATCAGGAGTTTCTTGGTGTTTTATTAACTTGGTCCTGAAGAAGGACTTAAAGTCCTACATAAGTAAATCTTCAGTTTGCCATTCCCTGAAGTATAAAGGAGATGAAGCTAGGCCGATTACTTTATCTCTACTTTGCTGTCAGAGAGGCCCCTTCCGCCCAGTATTTGTTAACAAATGCTCAGTTATTGAAGGCTAGTGGTCTTCTTGATAGGACTTCTCTGAATAAGACTGAATTCTACCACATTCATTCCTGCTGAGGAGATGGTCTCAGATCACAGCAGACAAGCACAGGTCATTACTGGAATAAGCTATCTGCTCCTCAGAGAACAACTTTAGAATGAAAGGAACATGAAGAAGAGCCTAACATCAAGGATCTATCCGGAAAATATTGGGGTAATACGATTATGTCCTGAGCATTCTCATGCTGACTGCTCAGAAGATGTTTGTTCTGCATGGTAGAGTATGGGAAAGAGCCAAGATGATTAGGTTAATCTGTCTATGGTTTAAGACTTCCACAAAGCCAGCCCCCTCCCTGTGGCCTTTCCCCCCCCCCCCCCGGATGGAAAATCCCTACCCATATTTTAATGTGATGGTCCCTGGTTACCTGTCATGTGACCAACAGTGGCCCAGAAAGTTATACATTCTTTAGCCTTCTAAGCTGACCCATGACTAGATACTGGAGCTGTTTTTGAAAAGTATAGGGTTGTCTATTTTCCCAGGAACCAAATGCCCTCAGTCTTAAGAGAGTATGCTCAATATAAAATACCCTGCCTACCTTATGAATAAATGCAACTTAAGGATAAAAATAGAGCTGAAAAAGCTGGTGCCTTTTGAAAAAAGGAAGGAATTAGATTTAACTGGTGCACAAAGCTTCTCTGATACAAAATATTTGGTCATATATTCATAATTTGCTTGACATTTCCAGCAAAGCGAAGATTTCAATGGCAAAAGAAACTTCTTACAAGAGAACAGAAAGACACGGAGCTCTGGAGTTTCTGTTGGAACAAGACTCTTCTGTTTTGGTTATATACAGTTAAGTTCGTTTAGTGTCTGATCCAGTGTCTGATGTAAGCCCACATTCTCTTCTTTGGCCTGGGCAAGTTTTTCTGGTGAGGATTAAGAGTAGGGGAAAAAGAAATTAATAAGCATCTTTGTTAAGGAGGAAAAGGTTTCTAAACTCCACAAACTGTCACAGTGAAGTCATAACAGAGAAAGTACTTAACATTTTAATTATTGCAGAATACCACGGAATAACAGAGATCAAGTATCAAATATGGGAGTCAGGGTTGCAAGATAAAACTACAGAGTCTTCAATTAAATTTGAATTTCAAGTAAGCAACAAATACTTTTTTAGGACAAGTATATCCCAAATGTTGCATGAGATACACTTATGCCAAAAAATTACTCATTGCCTATCTGAAATTCAAATTTAACTGGGTGTCCTATGTTTTCATTTGTTAAATCTGGCAATCTAGAGTTGGAACACCTGGACTTAGACCTCAGTAGTACCACTGAAATATACCGTTTAACCTTGCTAAGTCTCGGTTTCCCCATCTGTCAAGGATAAGAACCGCAATACGGGGCATGCGGATTACCATAAGGAACAAATGAGAGGTGCTTCAGAACTCAGGAAGTGCTACGCACATAAAACATAGTCGTAGATACAGGAAACAGTACATCCCCCACCTAGGGTCAGTTAATTAGCCTATGGTAGGAAATTATAATCCCGAAATCCATTTTTTCTTCGGAGGTTTTGGGAACGGCCATTGAAATTCCAAGCATAATCGTCTTATTGTGTCTGTGCATCCATAGCCATGGAGTCAAACCTCAGATAAATGCAGCGTGACTGAAAATCTAAGTCAGACTACAGGTGAGTTATTAAGTGACCAGGCTGATAAAATAAATTTTCAAAAACCGAAAAAGTGAGATGCCATTTAGGGCTAGGCACAACAGCGATCAAGACAGAACTGGTTTGCCGTGAGTGATGGCCGATAAGAGGCGAGGCCAAAAATCATTAAAACACTGGAGGAAAGCAAAATGCCTCATAAACTGTGATAGGATCAGCTTGGAAATTTTCAGAAAGAAAAAAAAATGACTGCAGAGATGGCAATCTTTCAACTAGAACGGCTCAACCTTTCATCTCACGAGGCACTGAAATATACCAGGTCTCCCTATAATCGGGCAGATTCTGTGAAAGAAAAGTACAGCGAGCCACGTGGGTCTGACTAATGTGGATGGACAGTATCCACTCCGTGGTCTCCCCTACGCCTCATGGACAGAGCCACCACTTGTGTTTTGCAGAAAAGCTAAGCTGCTTGTGCAAGGTCCCACAGGGCTGAGATTCAAACCCAGGTCTCCCCGCTACAAATCCTGACCACATGTCACCTTGCCACTTGGATTCCCTGGCATCTACTTTGTATTAGATCTAAGAGAAAACAAAACAAAACAAAAAAATGCCTTTCCCGTAAGGTATCAATTGTCCTCGAGAAGTGTGACAGACCCCTAGACCGTCAACAGGTGGTCGGAGGTCACGTTAGCCCAAATCTCTGTAAATGAAGTTCCACTTAGGGGCTTAGTTAAGTGGAATGACTGGATAAGTAGGGCTGCAGTTATTTCAAAGGGTGGAGGCCACCTACATCTGGAAAAACCCCAGGAACAAATATAGTGAGCAAACAAAAAAACACCCTCCCCTTCATAGCCCAATGTTTCCACAGTCCTGAGTATGGCCATGTCGGCGGGGGGGTGGGGGGGGGGGTGGTTTATGCAAGAGATCACGGTGGGGGGGGGGGAGGTCAGCGGGGGGGGGGGGGGGGGGGGGGGGGGGGGGGGGGGGCGGGCAGTCTAGAAGACACGCGTGGACATCAAAATGGCAGTGCTTCTGGGATAATTTATGGTGGTGGTGGTGGTGGTAGTGGGGTGCAGGGGACAGTAGATAAAATATTTAAAATTTGGTTTCTTGTGGAAAAATCTATGAGCTTTCGGTCAGTATATACACTATCTCTTAATACCCACAGGCTAACTTTAAGAGTTCTCACCAAACCAAAGCAAGGTTCTTGATTCGAGTTAAATTTAAGTATGAGGAGATAGCTGTTACCATCTCAGGCAACTTTGGAACTCGGGAATGAATCATCTCTTTCTGACTTTCCAGCAGCTTCCACCCCCTTTCCCTGCTAATGGGATGCGTTTTCATCCCTTGTGTAGTTGTTTTCTAAGGGCAGAGGATAGAGGTGAGGCTCACTGGTGAACTTCCTCCCAAGACCCAGGGCTAGATAGATGTTCCACGAACAGTGAAGACACCGGGAACCCCGGACACCACTCTCAGAGGGTAACACAGAAAACAAATGCGAAAAGGAAGAAAAAGGAGACCAGAATGCCACTGCCGCTTTTTTGAAACCGTAAGTCAAACTCCATTCAAGACGAGCCTCTCTTTAGACAGAGGCCTTCCAGTTTTTGCAAGTTCTGCTGACTCTATCAAGCTCCTTAAGGGGCTGGATGAGTCCCCATTCAAAAACAATTTCTATTTAAGGAAAAACTGCTATTGGCGTGCAGATATAGTTAGCTAGCACATTTTTGAGAGCTCATGCCAAATTGGCTTTTGTTTTCATACAGGCACAAAGCATCACGTGGGCATCATTTTCCTTTTGAAATGAGCTCCCCATCTGAACCACCCACTTTCTGTTGTAGCCACCGTCAAGGGCATCACAGCTACGGCTCAAAAGCGGCAAGTGAAGGAAATGAAAATGAGGGTCTGGGCACAAGGAGCGCCTGTCTTTATTTCAGTCACACAGTCACAGACACAGCAGAGGAAGGCTTGAAAGACCAAACCAGGAGGCAGGAAACGAGCTTCTAGAAGCCCACGGGAAGTGTAGGCACCACAGTGAGAAGGCCAACTTCGGTATTGCTAAGACATAGGATGGCACCCCAGCTCCCTCTTAGAGAGACGTCATGTCGTTGAGAGCATGATCCAGTTCCTCGCTGATAGCTTTGTACTTGAGCTTCTGAGCATATAGCTCGTCTAGAGGGCGGAGGTCCCCAGGGATAGAGTTCAGAAGAAGAGGTACAGGGAACAGAACGAGAGGGTCGGAATGGAGTGCCACAGATGAACAATGAGAGGGAGAAAAAAAAAAGTGAGAAAACAAAGTATGAACCAGAAGAAAGTTGTATCTTACGTAAAACAGATGAGGAAGCAAAAGATTGACAGAGTGGTTGCTAAGTGGTTTGAGGCTCTGCGGGGAATCAGCCATAAGAAACCTTTAAAAGAAGGGGGACTAGAAATGGACACAGCTTCTACCCCCAACCCTCTGCCCCAGGTTATTTCTGACTTGCAGTGATGTCACCCAGTCCAAAGGTTATACTTTGGGTATTTTCCCTTATACGGAAACCTCGCCTCCCAAACCAAACACTGGGACACATGGTCTGAGGAATAAGGCTGGCACCCTTTCTGAGTGAGACAGACGGTTTTAGGAGATTTTTTGTTTGAATCCAAAGATACTAGAATTTCCTGCTTATTTTATAAAGAACATGGGACAGAATTCCTTTTTTTTTTCTTTTTTTCTTTTTACAGTTGGAACTCTTCAAGAGATTCTGGGCTATGTGGGCACCAGACTTGCAGACAGGAGTCTTTATTCAGTCTCTACATTCTCTGTATTCAGTTTTCTCCTACTGTGATAAGCTCTGAGCTCTCTGGGAGAGAGCTTCTGTAAAAATGGAAGGCATTTTAAAAATGCAAGGCATCTCTCAGGAATGAGCACATTGAAGGAAATTCTAAAGGCTTTTTCAAACAAAATCAGCCATATTTGGGTCTCTGTATTCATACGTGGAGCCAATTAAGCTGAGAGCTTTTACTTCCTGAAAAACAGCCACCCCGGTCTGCATCGGACTTGCACTGTCCTGTTCCAGTGCCCCAGACCTCCAGATGGGCCCTCACTCTGTACTGCACTTTCCTAGGATGAACAAAGCCCAGCTCAGCCCTTCATAGACTCCTCCCCCCGGCAGCGGACTGTCACAAAGCTGGAGGCAGAGCAAGCGTAAGCAGATGGCAGTTTCATACCTTCCAGGTCATCAATTGTCTTTTCTAGTTTTGCAACCGTTCTTTCTGCAAATTCAGCCCGGGTCTCAGCCTAGAAGGAAAGAGAGGCCTCACTATGAGGGCTTCGAGACCAGCCTCGAGAGAAAATGGAACTAGCAAGGCATGATCGCACTCACCTCTTTCAGTTTGTCGGACAAAAGTTTGATTTCTTCTTCATATTTATCCTCCTTTTCAGAATACTGTGGGAGAAACCAAAACCGTACTTTAAAAAAAAAAAAAAAAAAAAAAAAAAAGGACAAAAAAACCAAAACAAAACACACAGAAGAAGGTAAGTTCTCTGTTCCTTAGAGAAAAGCAGGTGCTTGAAGCACTATGAACGTGGCCAAGAAGCAAAGTGGAGGTGGCACCTTTCTAGGTAGAAGCAATGGGCCCAACACTCCAGAGGATCTGCACAGGAGGCCTCTGGGGTGGCACCGAGCTGAAGGTCGGGGCTGCATAACTTGAGATGACACTGTGATGAGGACGGAGCAGAGAGCTGAATGGAAACACGTGCCACGTGGGGTCCTCCGCAGCCAGCCTGATGTTTCCAAGCCCGCTCCCCACCACCTTTCCCAAACACGTTCCACGCACTCTCTAGTCTCCCAGCCTTAGGCCCCCTGCCAAGCACAGGATGTTCCATCCCCCGCTGACTACCTATCAGAAATGATTTTTGTCTTGCAGGGTTCAACTCAGATTAGTATATATATATAGTATATATGTACTATATATAGCGATTTTACGGCCGCTCGCTAGCTGGCTAGATATCCTCAATCCCATTTTACAGATGAGGAGGAGAGTCACAGACAGGTTAAGTCATTGGTCGGGGGTCCCATGGCTGTGAAGTGACCACACCGTGACCGACTGGAACCGGACTCTGGAATCTGAGCTCCAGGCCTTCTTCCTGCTTTACAGCCCTTGTAAATGCCACCTCCTCGTGACACATTCCCCAGCTTTCCAAGGTCCCTCTGTTGAAGTCTCCAAGCACGTTATCACTGGATCAGCGTCTTCTACTCAACTACACTCTGAGCCTTGCAGAGCAGAAGCCATATTATCACTGTAAGGTCTACCCCCACGGCCTACGACCGCACTTGGCATGCCCACGTGAGCTAATGAGGCATGCACGTGAGAGCCACGTCACATATCCTCGTATCCCTGTGAATACTAATGACATAGCTCCAAACAAGACAGATACAGTCTCCGTTCCTAAACTTGCCATCTAGCAAGGAAGGCATGTCCTTAATTAATTAGGACAAATGTGATCAGCCATCATGATAGGAAAAGAAGTAGTGGGGCTGTAAGTCGGGAAACCCCTAACCTGGGTGTTCAATGCACCTGGCCCGCAACAGGAGGTGGGGGGAGGGAGGAAGCGGGGACAGCGAATCCACGGGGCGGGCCACGGGGCAGGCCACAGAAGAAGGCGTACATTGCTCCTCACGTGCTTCTCTCTGGTAATGACTGCTTTGGGGACTATTTCAATCCCAAAAGCCCAAATCTGCGTCTCCTATCTGCTGCCCGGCCTTTTAGAGTGTATTTCTGGAGGATTCAAGGGATTCATCTGAGAGTGAGGCTCTGTACACAGTTAGGCTCAGGTCTCCCTAAGAGGAGGCTGACCAGGTAGGAATCTCACATTCCCTGTACACCCTCCTTGACGGTGGAGATAAAAGACGGTGCATGGGGTACCTGGGTGGCTCAGTGGGTTAAAGCCTCTGCCTTCGGCTCAGGTCATGATCCCGGGATCCTTGGATCGGGCCCTGCATCGGGCTCTCTGCTCAGTGGGGAGCCTGCTTTCCCCTCCCCCACCCTGCCTGCCTCTCTGCCTACTTGTGATCTCTGCCTGTCAAAAAAATAAATAAAATCTTAAAAAAAAAAAAAAAAGACGGTGCAAAGACTACACAGAAGAAGGAACTGTAGCCACTGGACGTCCCTTTTTGTTGGGGGTGGAAAACCCTGCTGCTGGGCACGAAAGCCACCGTTATCAAACAGAAGTCAGCTCCCTGACGCCCCGGCTCGAACTCTCGTGCACCGTGAGGGGATGGAAAGAAAGCCCAGCAAATCGCCAGCACCAAACCGACCACCAACCTTTTCAGATGCGGCCTCGAGTGACTTCAGATTGTTGGTGACATTCTTGAGCTCTTCTTCTAGGTCACCACATTTCCTGCGCAGACACAAAAGAAATTTATGTCCTATCCCCCGCTTAGAGCAGACAATTCCCCTGAAAGCTTTCAAGCAGAGGAATCCACGCTGCCTAGGGCCCCCGGAAGGAATGTGGGGAAAAATGTTAATGGCTTCTTGCTGAGCTGTAGTGCTGTGCCCTTATCCAGACCCCACGGTGCCTGGCAAATAGGCCGAGGAGTGTTTGGAAGATTTGTGTAAAGTGCTCCTGGGCTCTCGCCAAGGGTGAGGCAACAGGGACTTGTGAAATCTGTGACTCAGGAGGCTACCTGCGGAAGGTGTAAGGAAGAAATGGAACGCAGGAGGCCGGGAGATAGCAATTGGTTTGCAGCCGATGTTCCAGGACGCAAGCTCTGAATGGATCTGCGAAACTGTACACCGTACAGTTTCTTGTCTTGCAGGGTTCAACTCAGATTAGTATATATATATAGTATATATATACTAATGGAAACTCTCTCGGCATCTTGGGATGCTCCATGGAGCTGGATCCCTCATCCAAGGCTGAGGGGGGAGAGGCTTTTTGTGTATTCGGAGCTTGCGGGACTGTGGGCTGGCTTTTCACTTCCCGCCTGCCACGCCCACCCAGGAAGGCGTCCCAGGCGAACGATGACATCAAGACAAGGCAGAAACCGTTGACAGGGAAGCCCGCTTTCTGCAGGGAAGTGTTCCTTTAAGAAGGCACAGCCTCCTGAGAGATACCCTCTCTGGGAGAATGGGACTTCCGGGCTTCTCTGCTAGGGCCTGTCTCCCGGCTATTTCCCAATACCTCTGTGGGACGGGTGAGCACGTAGGCAGTGCTTCCCAGGGCAGTGAGAACAAAAGGACACTCTCTTGTCAGCCACGATGGCAAAGGGGGAGGGCTCAGCTGGGAGTCCCAGGTGCCCATTCACTTGAGCAGAGGCCTTGAAGAGTCAGTCAATTCCCGACATGACAGCTCCCTCCCGCTCGGCACCCCAAGCCAAGCCGGGTCCCCTCTCCATCCTGCTCTGGCACTCACAGTTCAGACACCTCGGCACGCTCCTCCGCCCGCTCCAGCTCGCCCTCCAGGATGACCAATTTACGAGCCACCTGCAGACGGAAAGGATCGACTGAGACCCAACAACCGCATGTAGGAGGATGCCGCCCCCTGACCCTTAAAGACGGCAAAGCCGCGCCCAGATCATCTGCGAGCACCTGGACCCCAGGAATGAGGCAGGCGGCAGGGGAAGCCGACCACGGAGGCCAGCAGAAAAGCCACTGAGCTTTCATGGTCTGAAGACCCATGATTCCCAATTTCAGCCGAAACACCCAGCTGTGGGACAAAAAGTGATCCGATCGGTCGGTTTCTCCACTAAGTTAGACAAGTGTCGCAGAATTCCCCAGGCCCTGCTGGCGTTGTGGAAGATACGGCTTCCAGCAGCTGTGTCTGGAAGAACAGATGTGGACGCAGAAGGACAGATGAACTAACCCAAAGCTTCCTTTAGGCAGCCCCGGGCTCTCCCTATCACAGATCCGTTTCCTCCCCACTTTCTGCGGCTGCCCTCTGCCAGCCCCACTCACCTCCTCGTATTTGCGGTCGGCCTCCTCAGCGATGTGCTTGGCCTCTTTGAGCTGCATCTCCTGTATCTCCATCTTCTCCTCGTCTTTCATGGCCCGGTTTTCTATCACCTTCATTCCCCTGCAAGGAGCAACCTCGTCATTACCTCCGCACACGGGTTAGGCTCGTCACACACCTCCATGCGGCGGCTCGTCCAAACTCCTCTCCAAGAGCCATGCTCCGAAGAGGAAGCCGTAGAGCGGCGCTTTCACTTCCCCTTCCCCTTCGACTTCACAGCTGCCCTATGAGGCACACCATCCCCACTTGACAGAGGAAGAAACGGAAGCACAGAGAGGCCAAGTAACTTGCTCAGGGTTGCGAAGCTCATACATGGCAGAGCTGGGATTCAGACCCTGGTGATCTGGCTCCAGGGTCCGTGCTCCCGTCCTATACAGCCTCTCGCTAACTAGTACTGACAAGTACTTGTACCATGACAGTTACCGCGTGGGCCAGCCTGGCTGTGGGAATGATGGATTCTACTGCGCTAGGGGAGAAGGTGTGTACGTGTCACGGCAGGCTTTCCAGAAGGGAACACAGGGAACCACAGGAGGGTTTTAGAAGGAATGGAAACCAGAAAGATGAAGGGACTGCCGTGGGGAGACCAGGTAAGAGGCAGGTACCCACAAGGTGAGGGGTAAGGAGGAGCTGAACCGAAGTGGACAGGTCAAGTCTGGAGAGGACAGTGTCTGGGGATGGCTGGATATCTACAGGGCAGCTGGCTTTGGCCTGCACTGCTTGGAATGCACGAGTAAGACCAGATACCTCCCAAGAGGCCAACCCAGGATAACGTACTGATGTGTGTCATGCTTGCCCAGACTGGAGGACCATACATGTCTTGTTGCTTAAAAAATACGTCACTAGCATCCCCCGCTCACAGTCAAGACACCTTCACACCTGTACAAAGCCTTAAACTCAGCACAAGAGCAAGCTTGGGAAACCTTTGCAACAACTGGAAAGACCCAGGTGACTTGCCCAACCCGACGTGAGGGGCCGTGGAAGGACTCGAATCCAGACCTCCAGTTCCCAAGCAGAGAATTCTTTCTACCAAAACTAGCTGTCTCCTAACAAGGGCATCACCAAAGGGCTCTCGTGGTACGACACAGAGACGTGAGGGGCCTTCCCAGGCTTTCTGGGTTTGGTGAGATCCTAGAGGTGAGATGTCTGGCCAGCCCGGTCTGCCCATGAATACGGGCAGCAACTAATCCAGGCCCCAGGCACAGCCAAGAGCAACTTGTGAAGACCAGGAAGCATCTGCTGGGCTGATGCCCACCCCAGTACAGACTGTTCCACGCTGCACAGGAAGAAATGTCCCGCATGGCAACTGGCAAAGTCAGCCTCCAAGATTCCCGGGTTGGTTTTTCATCTCACCAGAGCATAATCAGAAATTAATCCTTCAGAGGAGCTTACACCAGGAACCGGTGGCGAAACGAAAGTCCTGGTGTGATTGCCGGCTAGATACACAATGACCACTGGCCGGGCCCACACTGTCCCCACACAAGGAGCCCATTTACCACCACCACACAGAGACGGCTGATTCTGTGAATGACACAATCTGCCCTCAGTCCTCCAGAGCCTGTGCCAAGGCATGAATTATCCTGCGCCCGAGGACGCAGCATCCCGCCGGAGGCCCGAAGGCAGAGTGCATGCCCCTGAGGTGAGGAGTGCTATCAATTCCCAGTTGACTAATGGTGCTGCTCTGCGAGTGTCCCTGACATACGGTTGTCACTGTCCAGCTGCCTTAACGATCGATCATCCATGCAGATGCCCCATTCAAAGTTTCCATCTCCCGACCCCCTCTCCCTTCACCCGGAACTTGATACTCTGAGAACACCAGCGAGACGCACAGCAGCTCTCAGAGAATCCGTGAAGCAGCCGTCTGCAAATGGGTGGCCAGGGACAATTGTCCTTGCAGGCTTACATTGACCCATTTGTCAATTTTCTCTGCCTGTTGGGAGTTCTCCTACAGTCCATCCTGGCTCCAGGAGGTCAGCCACCTGGCGCCATGCCCACTTCTGAGAAGCACCCGCGGATGCCTCCAAGCCTGAAGCATCCTTACCTCTCGCTCTCATCCGCGGCCTTTTCGGCCTCCTCCAGCTTCTGCAGGGCCGTGGCCAGTCGCTCCTGGGCCCTGTCCAGCTCCTCCTCAACAAGCTGGATGCGTCGATTGAGAGCTGCCACATCCCCTTCGGCCTGGGGAGGTCAGAGGCGCAGATAGGTTAAGAAGTGAAAGGCTACCCCAGCATCCCGAAGTCGCATGGCATCCTTCCCTCTATTGACATGCTTCCCGCATCTCCCTCTGCCCGAGAAAGTCCACCCAAGAATGCAGGCAGAAAGGAATTCATGCTCTCATCTGGAGAACATGAATTTTCCATATGATCTTCCTCCGAAAATGTCTGGGAACTTCCACCATTCAACGACAAAGGTGTGTATTCCAGTAGAAGACAGGCAGTCAAGTCAACATGAAGAGTGCCTGGGAGAAGACAGTGCTGGCCTCTCTGGGATTCCTAGAGAACTGGGACACCAAGCGCCCTGACTTACCATGGCATATAAAAAGCTCTGCTCCCAGTCACCTCAACAGTAAGATAAATTTAAGAGTATGGAACCCTCAGTTAAATGTTGGCCACACAATGTGTGGGCAAGGGGGACAGCACCCTCAGAACACCACCCTGAACTAAGCCTGGCCCAGAGAGGATGGGACAAAAAGATTTAAGTAAGCAGAGAAAAGAAAACTTGGTTATGGAAGGGAAGCAATGTCTGAATGGTGATACTGGCTTTTTAAGGTATCTGCACCTACAAGGAAGGTAATAAGGCGGCGGACATAAAAGCAGGATCTCCGGGCTCAAAAAGCGCTCGGTCAGAAACCCTGTTTTGCCGATTTGTAGCCGAGTCGCATTGGGCAGGCTGCTTCACTGCTCTGAGTGCCCCCAACTCAGCCCCAGCACGGGGGAGACAGTAACTGAGGGTGTGGCATTGCACCTGCCAGGTGGGAAGTCCCATGATTTCACCTCATTTAATCCTCCGGTATTTTACAACGGGAAGCGGAGAGGTCCAGCTAGGGGCAGTCGTTCCATTCAGTGTCACAGAACTGGTGAGAAAACAGCTTCAGGAACCCCAGCCCACAGCTCTTCCCCGGCTGAGTCTATCCTGCAGAGAACTGTGGGGGCTCTGAGGTCAGCCACCCTCCGCAAGAAATACTGAGGAGTTGGTGAAATTTGACTCAACGGAGGGAAGATGTGTAAAGCTACACTGGCTTCTTCCCATCGAGACAATCTCTGAGTTGGGGGAGGCCATAAAAATTAGTAGGAAACTACTCCCTCCCCCGCCCCCTGAATTTATACAGAAAAAAAAAAAAAAAAACCAAAACCAAAAAACACACAACAACAAAAAAAAAAAAACCAGGAGTAAAAGAATGAGACTAGAGATGCTGAAAAACTCAGTGACTCAGGAAACTGTGCTCAGCTCCAGGGTCTTAAGCAGCAGATGGAGGGAAAACTCTCACAGGTGTTTCTGATTGCCACTTCCTCTGAAACACCAATCTGGAGACTACATTAAAACCACCGATGAACTATTTTAAGAAATTCACCCACTCCTGCCAACAAGTGGGT
Source organism: Mustela nigripes (assembly GCF_022355385.1). Classification (NCBI taxonomy): domain Eukaryota; kingdom Metazoa; phylum Chordata; class Mammalia; order Carnivora; family Mustelidae; genus Mustela; species Mustela nigripes. Next base: position 12,457,698 of record NC_081558.1, on the reverse strand, counting down.
GCCTTTTTTTCTTTTTAATAACACAAATTTTAACTCCTTCAGCAACAGGGGCAGGAACTGATTTCCCCTCTCCCCCAATAGTACATTTAGCAAAACTGCCTAACCAACACCACTACCTAATTCTGGAACATTTCCATCACCCCACCGCCCCCAAGAAACCTCATCCCCATTAGCAGTCAAGGTATTGATTTTTAAGATCATACAAAAAGGTGCTTTATTCATGAGTTGTCTTTAAAAAAATGAAAGTGGGTCTATCCTTCTGTGGGGAATTCTGAATCCTGATAACCACGCTCTGGCACATTCTCAACTGTCTGGAATTGAAAGAATGCTGATACACATGACTATATCCGTGCATACATATATATATATGTATTTTTGAAAAACTGCTAGTCACTGCTAGTCATTTTGGGCTCCGCCCCTTCCTGCAATCAAAGCTCCTACACTCTACAAAGGATTTCCCTTATAAGGTAAAAGAGGCTTGCTAGATACATGTGGCAAAGGAACAGGAAGATGTCGGTTAATCACACAAAAATCTAAACGAAACCAGCTGTCGGGAGGCAGACCCAGAAGTCTGCCACATGCCGGCTCTTGGCTTTCTCCACAAGAGACTGAGAAAGGGTTTTTTTTTTCCTCCCTCTCTGGGCTCAGTTCCTTGGCCTGAGTACTTTCTTCAGACTTCCCCATTCTGACCAAGAGGAGCATGCTTTGAAAAGCAAACTTTTTAAGAAGTCCACAACTTTCCAAAAACATCCTTCCTCCCCACTGGACTGTCCTACTCCTAAGTCTTGGCTTGAGGCTGAGGGTCATTTTTAAGCAGAAGTAATTGTCCTCCAGCGAGATGACTTGGGATGAGATCAGGGGGAGTGCTCTGCCGGTTCCTTGTGTGAAAGAGGCCAAACCAGCTACTGTTTGAGGCTTGCACAGGTTTCTGGGGCCTCCTCACGCCAGAGCGGCCCTGACAGACCAAATGCTTCCACTCAGGCCAAGACAGGGGCGGTGTTGGGGCTCTTCTCCAGACTTGTCAACACCCAGGGCATCTTTTCCACTTCTGGGATCCCCACCCTCAGCCTCAACACTCCAGCCTTCCAGGGCCCTGGGGCTTCACGGTCTCCCCCAACTTTCTTGCACACCCAGGGCCCTTCTCCCAGCAAAACCTTATTCTATAATAATAAATGCTCGACTTCCATTTTGAAGCCTACCCCAAGAGGGAAGGGGGGCTGCTCCCCTCTCCTGCTCCCACAACAGAACACTGAACCCCTCTGCAATGCTATCCAGCCTTATTTGTACCCCTCACACCCGTTAGACTGTGAGCTCGCCTAAGGTGACTGGGAGGAGGAAAAACAGCCATGAATTGAGCACCTACTATGCCCCATTACTCCCCAGACCCTCCCTGCTATCATAGGGGGTCGGCACTATTGTCACGGCTGCTTTACAAATGGGGAGACACGGCGCTAGGGGTTAAGTACCAAGTGGTAGGAGACGGCGTTAGAATGCGGGTCTCTCCCCAGCCCCAGGAGTTGCCACCCTGTGTCCTGCCCCAGTCCGAGGACGGAGGGAGGGCGAAGAGAGCCCTCCTCCATAGGCCCCATTATCTGTCTCAGGCCGCGCAGCATGGAGCTGAGGCACACCAGACCGTGTTGGGTCGAGGACCCCGAGCTAACATTCCCAAGTTCTTTTGGAGAAAGGCGGGGTCCCGCGGCCGTCGCTCGGCGGTCGTTCCCGCGGGGACCAGCTGGGGAGGGAAAGGCCGGCCGCTCCGGGCTGAACTTCCGCCCCCCCGCCAGGAGCAGACACGTCGCCGCCGCGCCCCTGGGAACAGCTGGGAAAGTTCAGCTGGAGCCGGGAAGCCGCGTAAGAGGGGAGAAAGTGCGACGCCCCCCCTCCCCGAGTCCGCGTCGGCTAGTCCAACCCCAGACAATGGAAGCTCAATGTTTCCACTCTCACTTCCCGCTCCAAGGTCCAGTCGCCCCCCCCCCACCCCTCCCGCCCAGGACCCCGGCGCCAGCCCGGAGTCAGAGGGCAGTGCGGCGCCCCACACAACCCCCTCCCCACTCCAGGATCCTGCGTCCTCCTCGGCCCCATCCCCCCATTACCCGCTGGGCCGGCCACGCCCGATCCGGATGCGGCGCCCCCTCCCCCGTCCCAGGCTGGGGAAAGAGGATGAGCGCGGAGAAAGGGGGTCTCAGCCCGCCCGCGGGAGGGGGCTGCGGGTCCGCGATCGGGGAGCCGCCAGGCCAAAGCGCACGAAAGGCGGGCTAATGGGGAGCCCGGGGAAACCCGGTAGCGGCCGCCCAGAGCGGGCGGGGAGCGCGGGAAGCGGGCGGCGCGGGGAGAAGGGGAGAAAGGAGCGCGCGCTGGGCCCGGGGATGCCGGGGCGCGGGACCCGGACCCGGGCGCGGGCTCTCACTTTCTCGCGCCTCTCGCGCTCGCCGTCCAGCTCCCGCTGCAGGCCCTGCGCGCGGTCCTCCGCCTCGTCCGCCTGCTGCTGCAAGGCCTGGATCTTGCGTTTCACCGCCTCCAGGGAGTTGAGGCCGGCCATGGCGCGGGGGCGCGGAGGCGCACGCAGCGGGCGGCGGGCAGCGGCGGGCGCTCGGCTCGGCTCGGCTCGGCTCCGGCGAAAGCTGCACCAGCCGCGCCCCGGCCCCCGAGCCTTTGCCTGCGCCGGGGCCGCCCCCGCCTCTCCCCGCCCCCGGCCGGGCCGCCGTCGGGGCGATGAGGTCACCCGGCCCGGCCGCCGACGTCAGCACCGCTGGGGGAGGGCCTGACGTCGGCACCGCTGGCCACAGCTGCTGGAAAGTGCCCCTTTTCGGGACTTATTTGGAGAAAGCGCCGGGAGGCACCGCCTTCTCCTCTTCCTCCTCCTCTTCCTCCGGCGCTGCCCGCCCTCCCGGCCCCGGGGCTCCCGCCTGGCCCAGCCGCGGGCGCCCCCATTACTGCGCACGTACGTCGGAGGCTTTCTTTTCCGTGAGCTCCAGCTTCTCCTGGGCGTCTTTCAGGTCCTCGGAGTATTTGTCCAGCTCATCCTCCGTGCCCTTCAGCTTCTTCTGGAGGTGCGTCAGCTCCTCTTCCACCTGGGGACAGATGGGGGGACGTGTCAGCCTGGGGCCCACGTACCCGTGGCGCTGGGGCGTCTCCTACATTGACAAGAGTCCTCTGTCTCTCTGGGCCTCAGTTGCCTCATCTGCAAAACAGGGATAACCATACTGTGCACCCCTCAAATGCCCCCTGTTAATATGATTTTCACCTTCCTCCCATATCTTGGGATCAGCTGTGTATGGTTATTTTTGTGGGGGGGGGGGGGTGTCCCGGATACTCTTCCAGAATCGATTGCGGCTTTTGGGAAACAAGTCCCTACACGCTTTCCAGAAACACATTTCAGTTTTGCATCCCAGTTTCAGGGGTGCGGGCTCCTGGGGATCCTGAGCTAAGCAGAAATAGGAGTCTTATACTCTGGGCCCAGACCTTCCCCCAAACCCCAGCCTGTCCCTCTCTAGTCCTGCCTCCTACATTGGCAGCCAGAGAAACTTTCTAAATGTATGCTTGCCCTGCTCCTGCCTTGAACTGCCATGGCTCCCCATTGCCCAAGAGAGGGGTTCCCTGACTTTCCCACAAAATACTCTGAAAGTTTGGGGCACCTGGTGGCGGTGAGGGTTGGGGGCGCTCAGTAGGTTAAGCCTCAGATTCTTCATTTTGGCTCAGGTCATGATCTCAGGGTCATGAACTCAGGGTAGTGAGATGGAGCCCCTAGTCCGGCTGGCGCTGTGTGGAGCCTACTTAAGATTCTCTCTCTCTCTCTCCCTATACCTCTGCCCCTTGCCCCCACCCCTGTCCCATGCTCGGTCTCAAACAAAATAAAACAAAACAAAAACTCTGAAAGGCTGAAGGGCTCAGGCCTGTCCCTCTCCTGTACTTGGGGGGCCTGGCTAGAAGAGAGCTAACCCTCAAAGACCACTTTCTTTGAAGGCTAAGGTTAAATCTTTAAAATTACCGCACATCTGGCTTATATTCATTTTAATAAAAATGTCCCCCACATTCTCTAGGTTTTCAGTTATGTTTATCCTGGGAGCCTTGCCCCTCTCTTGGCCTTCCTAGCTTGAAGAGCTCAGATCTACAGGATACAATCCACAGACCCCCTCACCTCTCCAACACCCTCCTCTGTACTGGTCAAGAGTCAGTTCAGGAAGCCTTCTCTGTCACCTCCAGGCTCCCTCCCCTGGCCTGAATTCTGGTCCAAGCTGGGTCAGTCCAGCTCATGTTTTTATCTGACTTGTGTCTCTGGTAGTTTGACCCCCTGGTTCAGTCCATGCTCCCAGCGTGAGCAAGCAGCCCTCCCAGGAAGCCCTGCTTCATCCTCCTGCTTCCCTTTCCCAGTAGGAAGCCCAGAGAGGTCAACTGACTTTCTCCAAGATCCCCCCCGCCGCACAGGTCGGAACCCACTTCTGAACACACCCTTGTGCCAGTCTTGCTTTCCTTCGTCCTCTTCTGACTTCCCTCTTTTCTCTAACTTCCTGAAGAAGGTATGTTCTAGAAGCTGATGTGGCTTCTAGGTCAAGTTCTGAATCTGATCTGGGTTACACACTCACCCTAGATGAAGTGCAAAATGTGCCAGATGCTCTGTGTGTGTGTGTGTGTGTGTGTGTGTGTGTGTTTGTCCCTGTGCTAAATCTTTGTTTTGTTTTGTTTTAAGATTTATTTATTTGAGAGAGAGAGCGCGCATAAGTGGGAGGGGCACAGGGAGAAGGAGAGAGAATTCTAAGCAGATTCCACCTTGAGTGCAGAGCCCAACATGGGAATCGATCACAGAACCCTGAGAACACAACCTGAGCCAAAACCAAGAGTCTGACGCTTAACCAAGTGCACCACCCAGGTGTCTCCCCATGCAAATTCTTAAAAGGCCTCCTGTCCTGTCTTCAAGGCCACTGAGTGTCCTACTGCTAAGCTAGGGGATGGGGAGGGGAGTGGGGGTTCAGAGGAGAAGGAGAAGGAGGGTGACAACAGCTCAAGCCTATGTCAGGCTCCCCAAGGCCTGATCTTGACCTTACTAGGCAGTAAGTCTAGATGCCTGGCTCCAAATCCCAGCTGTATGACCCCTTTTCTGGCCTCAGTCTTCTCATCTGCAAAATGGGAACCTTGTCGTGATTTCTGAGTTCTCCAGCAGCTGCCGTGAAACTTCTGCCTTAACCAAGAAAATGAGCCAGTTTCCTTAAAGGCAGGTCAGCATGACCCAGTGTTCACCTGACATCCTTCTGGAAGGATCTGTGGGGTACAGCATTTACGAGGTGCCAACTCTGTGCCCAGCACAGTGCTGTCTTAACATGACAGAGTGAGAGCAAGTTCTGCGGCTTTGGGCTCATCCAGGTGTAAAGATGGGTGGGTTTTTCATGACATTTTCCAGCAAGGTTTGGCCAACAAGGGGTGGGGACTGGGATCACATGGTGCGGGGGCCATGAAGCATTTAGAAAGTGCCAGGCACATGACACATACCGTCTCACTGAAGCTGCATGTCACAGAATGGTAAACTGAGTCCTAACATGAGAAAGGGACTTGCCCCTGGCCATACAGACAGGGGATTTGAATCCTCATCAGACTGATTCCAAAGCTGGTTCGCCTGACTTCTAGGTTACACATGCCCGCTGCTCACTGACTTCCCACTGACCTTCCACACCCAGCAACAATGCCCACTCCCCCTGGGGAAGCCCGCCCTGCTGCCCTGGGCAGAGCCTCACCATGGCCTTGGACCTCCGCCCTGCCCCCCCACCCCAATCCCTGTCCCTCCCTTTGGCCCAGCCCTGTCTGCTGAGGCAGGGAGCGTCCCTCCATGTTTGGCTCTCTCTCTCCCAGCCTGCACTTCTCCAGAGTTGGGCCAGGCTGAGGTCACCCTGAGCCAAGCCCCAGCATCACCCAGTATGGGGCTAGGCTCAGTCCTCACCAAAGAAGTCCAGGGAAAGTTTGCACAATGAATTAGTGACACACCCCACAGCCTTCAGTGGTTGAAGCCAGGTACGAAAAATTGATAAGACTGACACATATCGGGTTCCTTGCCCCGGCTCTGGACCTGGCTCTGGTCTCTGACAAGTCACTTCCTTCTCTGGGCCTCAGTTTTCCTGCCTGTAAAATGGCTGGGAAGGTCATGGACTGCACACCTTAGTCCCGGTAAATGGGGCCTGAGGACAGGGCTGAGGCAGGATGTGGGGTCAAAGGCCAGTTGTGGCGGATGTCACTGCCCTGGGAGGGGCGCGGGCAGGAAGTGGGAGGGCTGGGCCTCCTGGTCCTGTTTCCACACTGGACAAACAGGGCCTAGAATGGAGACTTTGCTGTGGGGTCCCCAAGGGGCAGGCTGGCTCCAGGACCCACACTCTGGCCTCCTGAAGTGTGAGGCACTCCAGGTAAGTCAAGTCCCTCATGGCATCCTGCCTCCGTTCCTAGGCGGGACAGGCCATTGGCCCCTTTGGAATGTGGCCTCTGCTTTGGGCCTCTGGAATCTTGGGTTCCATGCCTGGCCGTCAGAAGGTAGCCCATGCCCCCATTTCACAGATGAGACTGAGGGTTCAGAGAGAAGCAGCAATATGTCCTGAGTCAAAGTTAGAAGATCCAGCCTGGATTCAAGCACAAGTCCACCCCAGGGGGTGACTTCATGGGAAAACAAGAACAGAATGAAAACCCAGCTGGAGGCCAGAAAATCTGTCCCTGCCTTTTTGGCCTTACTAGGGGGGCTGAAGGCTTTGAGAAGCCTTCCCTTTTGAATGTGTGTCTGCCTTGGGAGACTGTATCAGTCACTCACAACTTAGTGAAAATTAGAGCCATAAACTTGCTTTTCTCTGAATCCCTAGCTGAGCCTCTCATGGCCAGGGTCGAAGAGTGAATGGAAGTGGGCAGCTCGGGCGGCACAAGATGGGTGTCTGCGTCTGCCAGGGAGGAAGGAGGAAGGGAGTGTGGCAGGGAGTGCTGGGGTGGGGCTGGCCTCCGAGAATGTGTCACGGGCTCTCAGGGAAGCCCTGGGATGCTGGGGGATGGGGAGGCCCACTGAGGAAGTAGGGCGGAGGGCCGGGAGGAAATAATCCTGCTTTTATTGAGTGCTTACTCTGCGCCAGGCCCAGGACAAGGGCTCCACCTGCAGTCACCTCTAATCCTTCCATGGCCGTGAGGGAAGCCCTGCTGTCACTTTCCTATCTCAAACATGGGGCCACTGAGGCCCAGACCCGTGAAGACCTTTGCTCCATGGGGCTCAGTGCCCCAGCTGTGAACACAGCCGGTCTGAGCTCAGAGCCTGATCTTTTTACCATCCAAGCTGGCCTGGCATATGGGCTAGGCTGGGCTAAGGCACAGAGTGTCGCTGTCCTGGGCGGTTCCCACGGTTTATCCGAGACCCTGACGTTCCTGAGGGTTGGGTGGTTAACCCTAAGGGGTGCCAATGAGTCCTGTGGGGGGCAGGGTGCTACAGAGAGAGCAGAACCCCCTTCCTTCCTCCCACTGGCTGATCTAGCCACCCAGACAGCTGACTTCTGCTCTGCTCCAGACCATGGCCTTGGGACTGCCTAGCCCAGGCCTCTGCCCACCAGTTGCATTAGCCTCCGGTGTACCCAGTTTCCAGAGCCTTCTTCAAACTTGTCTCCAGAGCTCTAGGTCCAAGGCCTCCGCCTGCCACTAGCACATCTGGGCTCCTGGCAGGGTTGGCAGGGGCACCAGAGATATGCAGGGATGCACTGAGATCCTCAGGTTCACCCCCAAATCTCCAACTGCCCCAGTCCTGACTCTCACCCAGTTGCCCCAGCAGCCGGACACAGCTGGCCCCACACTCGGCCACCCTTCCGGCACAGTCCCACCTGGGTCTGTCCTGACATGGGGACAGGGTACCCACACTCACACACAGCTCGGCACTGCCACCCTCACCACTACACACACGCGCACATGTGTACATGTGTGCACAGGTACCTGGGCACTGCCACACTCACCTGGACACTAAGGTACACACACACACACACACACACACACTCTGCAGGAACAATCACCTGACAAGCACACACATGCCAGTACAAGTACACTCACTTCGACACACACTCGCTCACCCTGACACACACATTCCATTGCTGCCATGTCAGCTTTGGCATCAGCACACACACACACACACCACCAGCCTCTCCTCGCTACACACAGGCCCACAGTGATACCAGCACCGACGCCCTCGCAAACGCCTGAACACATCCAGACTCCGCATCCCCACTTTCCAACAAGCACGCACTCGTGCCTCGGTCTGCACACACTCATTGTCACAGACACCTTTACCCTTCTGCGCTCTGTCCAGCCCAAACACGCGCACCACCTGTGCACACACAGAATGCCCAAGCACACAAATACACTCTCAGACACGGCATCAACCAAACACCCCATCTAGTACACACACCCCACGCTCATCCGCTCATCCCAACACCCCTACACGCACTCCAGCTTGCACACACATCCAGGCGCTCACAAACACCTCTCCTTTGCCCAAACGTGCTCGCTTACTCTCTCTCGCTCTCTCTCTCTCACTTTGCTCATCCTGGCGCTGTGGGGTGATGGTTGCCTCTCTCTCCCAGCTCAGGGACGCTGGAAAGACAATGGTCCCCTCACTCTCAGCCAGAGTGTCACCTGGTCCCTGCCCTGACTCCAGGCACCAAGGTTTCTGGAACTCCCACCTTGGATCCCAGAGCCTGGCGTCTGGGGCAGGGGTAGCCCGGAGAAGGCACTGGGCAGCCAGACCTGGCCTGGCGGACGGCCCCTCACCTGCTTGCACTTCTCCTCGGCGGCTTTCTTGTCGGACTCGGCCTGCTCTGCCCGGTCGATGGCGTTCTCCTTGTCCAGCTTCAGCATCTGCATCTTCTTCTTGATGGCCTCCATGGCTGGGCGGTGGGGCGCGGGCACAGAGGGCTCTGCGGAGGGGACTGCTTGACGGGCCGGGCCAAGTGAGCAGCCAGGTGGGGGCGAGGCCCTTATAGGCTCCCGGGCGCACCGCCCCGCTGCCAGGCGAGACCTGGAGGACGCCCAAGCCCAGGCCGCCGCCGGGCCAGCCGCCACTCGCTTGCTCAGGAGGACTTGGCCAGCTCACCGGCCGCCCGCAGCCTTCGCCTTATTTGGGCCTAGGATTTTCTCAAAGGGAAAAAAAAAAAAAAAAGAAAAGAAAAAGAAAAAGCCCAACCCGTTTCCATTTTTAACCTGGTGACAGAGGTCCCTGGTGGGCATGTGGACACAGCGCTGGCTCAGGAGGAGGATCCTGGTGGCCTTTCAGCCGGCCTCAATTTCCCCATCTGTGCTGGGGAGCACAGAAGAGGGCTTGTGTGTGGGTGTGGCGTAGGGGCGAGGTGGGGTGAGGAGGCACCCGTCGTCCCCTCCCCTCCCCTCTGGTCTTGCCTCCATTTTCCGCTCTGTCCCAGGGGCTCCCTGGGTTACCCCCCTCTTTCTGGTGAGTCTCTGACTCATCATCTTCTCCCTCCATCTCTTTTCTGATGAGTGTCCCTCTGTCCCTCTCTGTTTCTGTCTGTCTCTCTCCATCTCTCTGACCCTGTCTCTGTGTCTCTCCACCTTTCCATGTGTTAATTTCCCCGTCTCCCCGTCTCTTTTGGTCTTGTTCTCTTGGACTCTCTCTGTATCTCTTTGTCTGTCTGTCTGTCTCTCTGTCTATCCTTTCAGGTTCCCCCTGTCCTTCTTTCTATCTGTGTCCTCCTGTCTGTCTCTCTGTCCTCTTCCCTGCCCCTGCAGGCAGGCACCACCAGGGTGAGATTGACCTGGATCACCTCTTGGAAATCCTTGGAGCCCAAGACAGGCCCAGACCAGGCCCTGATGCCATCCTGAGATGGCACGCCCTCCCGTCCCCGCTCCGTGCCTCTCTGTGGCTCCCCAACACCACTAGAACAGGAGGTAGCCTTAGCTCAGCTTGTCACTCAGACTCCTGTCCGTTGCTCCCTCCTCAACTCTCCCCAGCGGTGTTTCCCAGGCTGGGCTGTGCTTTCCCCACCTCCAGGCCTTTGCAGGTAGGGTACCCCCCAGCTGCCCCATTACGCTGCCCCTCTGTCCTCCAGCAATCTGCCTTCAGAAAGGTGTAGTCGCTCATTCTTTTGTGTGATGAACACAGAGAGCTTTCCCGTGCTGAGCCCCCGCGGCCCATGCTCAGAACATGGCATGTCCTACCATTACCGTTATTTGGTTATCGGGTTAGAACTATGAGCTGCTTTGGGGCAGGCCTGTGCATCAGTCATGTCTGTGGCCCCTGAGTACCTGGCCTCCAGAAGATCAGAGAACCCTTGTTAATTAAAGTGAACAATTGCCCCTATACATTCACACGCTCTCTCGCACACATTCACACACACCCCCCCCCCAACGCCCCTCGCTCTTCTCCAGCTAGGAAACTAGTCATCTTTTAAAGTTCAGATCAGAAGGCTCCTCCTCCAGAAAGCCCTCCTGGACTCCTAGACAGCTGGACCCTTAGCCCCAACATCAAAGCTTCTATGTGGGATGAAGTAGGAGTAAGGCTTCCATGTTTCCTGCCCAAGACCACAGAAGGACTGGGATAAAGAGGGATGGGTCGGTGGCCAGCACCACTGGGGAGCATGGGTGTCTGGCCCAGATAAAGAGTCCCTGCTTCTTTCTGCCCCCCAAACCAGCTTCCTTTTCTTTGTCACATTGAGAATTCCTGTCCCTCCCCCATCAGCATGGGGGCCCAAACAGTAGCAAGGAGAACATTCTGGAACTTTTCTCATTCTCCAACAACATTGGCTTGTCCCCACATTCAGGAATCCAGGGAGCTTGGCCCAGATCCCTCCCCAACTCTGTCTCCATCTCTCTCCCTTATCCCACCCCTCCCCACGTCCTGGCTGTGCAGATCCGGTTTCCTCCTAGGATACAAGCAGACCGTCATGCTTGCATCTTGAAGAGTGTCCGTGATGACTGAAAGACTGGGGACAGATAATGAAGTGCTGTGCCCAGTGCCATCCTGAGCACTCCACTCAGAGCATCTCATTTCAGCCTCCCTGAACCTTAAGACCTAGAAGAACGGGTTTATTCCCATTTATAGAGGAGGAAGCTGAGGCCCAGAGTCACTCACCCGGGTCACCCAGCTTGTGAATGGCAGAACTGGAACCTCACCCAGCTGCCCCTAGACAGAGCTGGAGAGACGTCCTAAGACACCCTGCCATGTCTTTCTGCCCTTCTTCTCCCATCCTCTGACTGTCTCAGACGGGGTCATCAGAGGTCATCTCCCTCCCCACATCCTCCCCTCCCCCTGCCTCCTGGGAGTCCCTCGAACCAGCCTTACCGCAGGTGTTGTGGCTAATTCCAGGCCTGACACCACCAGGTCAGGAAAAGGATCCCTCCCTCAGGAGCTGTCAGCTAGCTCGGTGGCCTTGTAGGGTAGACCCTTGTCTCTGGAATGTCCTCTTGCTCAAGGAGCTCCCAGAGGTGGAATCTGATGCTGGGAAGGGGAGAAAGAGGCTAGAAATGGTGTTAGAGCCCAGCTGTGCTCCCTGCCCTGTAGCCTCGGGAGCCAAATTATCCTTACAAACGATGCCCTCTCTGTGTGTCTGCCCCCAGAGACACCCAAGGAGGGCTGGCCAGGGCTAAAAGGGTCATCCAGGGCTCCTGGAGTCCCTGGCCCAGCTGTCCAGGCTGTGGGGCATGAGGGGGGTGGAAGCTGCCATTTATAGCTCAGAAGGAGTGAACTCCCCTCCCGACAGTGGGATCAGAGGATGGTGGTGAGCGTAGTGACCGCTGCCATTGTGGCCACCTCACACCCATGAGACTTGGGGTCATTTATTGAGCATCTACTACATGCCAGGCACCATATGGGCTTAGGAAGACATGATGATGGACCTGACTCAGCCCAGGGAGTAAAATGACCAATAGCTGCGAACAGTTACGGCATTCATTATAATAATAGGGCGGACTGCTGTCTTAGGTTGGGCTCCCCCAGAAGGAGATGCTGAGGCAAGAATTCAAAGGCAAGTAATTTAATTGGGAGGCAACCCAAGGAGACATGGGTAGAGGGTGGGAAAGTGAGACAGAGAAGGAAAAGAGGTCAGTAAAGGAAGGCTGCCATACTGAAGCCGGTCACCTCTTTGCACAACTGGGGCATAGTCCCGCCCAGCACCTCTGGGGGTACAGCGGAGGACACACTCCTCATAGTTGTAGGGACTGAGGGGCAGGGAAGCTGGGGTATTTATCCACCAGTCCCCGTCCTCCTTGGTTGAAGGCTGATTGTGTCGGGGAGTGGGTGCCCTTGCCAGGGGCACCCTTCCCACCCCACCCCCATGTAGGTTTAAGAAGAAGGAAGCCCTTCATGCCAGAGGAGCAGTGGGAGCCAAGGGCCCCTGGGTAGGCAGTGAGCATTTCCGATAAAATGTTAATGGAGTATACAATACAGGGATTTCCTGATTGGAAAGTGGAAGTCAGGAAAGCCTTCCCGGAGGAGGTGGCAATTGAAGTGAGGTCCGAAGGAGGACTGAGAGGTGAGGGAGTAGAAACAGGTGTTGCATATATAAAGTCCACAGGTGAGAGGGTCTGAGAGGGGGGTGAATGTGCCTTGATGGTGAGGAGACAGGTGAGGAGCGTGGTAGGTGGGAGATGAGCCAGCAAGGGTCAGGTGACAGAGGAGAGTATCAGGGGGCCCCTGATTTGTCTTCTGGAGGTTGAGGCATGCGGAGAAACTGCAGGGGCCAGAATGAACCTAGTATTGGTTGAAAAGAGCAAAGATCTCATCTTGCACTCTATGGAATCTTGCTTGTTGAATAATAACATGACAACTGTGATAATCAAAGTGGCACTGGCTAAGGATGACCCAGAGTGTATGCTGGGTGGGTCACATGCAGGGTGTGTGTGTGTGTGTGTAGTATTTGTGTGAGGAGAGAGTCATTGATCCTTTACCCAGATCCTTGTATAGTGACCTTGGAGACCCCCCACAAGGAAGCTGCTCACCACGGTCACACAGCGGGCACATGGCAAAGCCAGGATTTGAACCCAAGTCTGTCTGATTCCCTGAGTCCTGAAACCACTACCACTCCAGCCCTGCTGCCCTGTTTACTAAGTCAGTAGGGGGAGGAGGGACCAAAGAGCCCTGTGTCCTCCCAGAAATCTCTGAGACAGAGAACTGTGTGGGTTAGAGAGCTTGCCCACAAATGCCGAAAAACAGGCATGACCACAAGCTCTGTGGCATTGTCATGCTAATTAATAATAATTATAGTTAACACCGACATGGCTCTCAATCTGCTCACACTCTTCTAAGTGCCTTGCATATATAAGCTCATATATTAATTTTCACATAACCCTATGAGATAGGGGCTATTACCATTTCCATTAAATAGAGGAGAAATTGGAGCACAGGGAGGTCAAATACTTGCTCAAGGTCACCCAGCTAAAAAGTAACAGAACCCAGAACTGTCTGGCTTTAGAGTGTATTCATTGAACCACTGCACTGTATCCTGAGCAGCCTTCCGTGCTTGACCTCCAACCCAAATTATCCTTACAAACGATGGCCACCCCCTATTGGGTCTCAATGCTACTGCTATTCAGAGACAACTTTCTGCGACTTTGGCATTTCTATACAACTCACAAGCAGTGGCGTGGGGAGTGTTTTATTCTGGCTATCTTTTCAAGGATGTTTGTATAGCAAACAGCTGTGGGAGACAGAGTTTCTTCCTGCAGAGCAGAGGGCAGGCTTATTTGCTGTCCATATAATAAAGATAATGCCTCCCTCTGAGATAAGGGTAGAACAGGTTTGTTCGTAATCTACTTCTCAGCTTGGAATTCCTCGGCCGTAGTACAAACACGGTTTGCCTCCATTGCCTATCTGCGTCCACCTGTATGGTCTCTGTGGGACTTAGGAGGAACTGGCACAAACAGGAAGTTTATGCTGCTGGCACCACAAGTAATAAAGTCTTTTGTCTCTGGCCCTGGAGTCTCGTGTCTTCTGCCGGCATCCATAGTGATGGTAGGTTAAATTGTCAGCTAGTAAGTAGGGTGAAATCTCAGACCCTTCATAGTTCTTGATACCTCGTTGCTCTCTCTGATGCCGCTTGTCGCCAAGGTGTCTCTTATGGAATGCTGGAATACCCTGTTGAGGTCTCACCTCTGCTGCTGCCTTTCTGAGCTGGTGCAGAGTGAGGTGAGAATGAGTTAAAAAGCATGCCGTCTTTTTAAGGCTTATTTCTCATCCTCGGCCTTGTTGACATCTGGGGCCAGATCATTCTTCATGCCACAGGACTGTCTGTACAGTGGATGTAGAATCACATCCCTGGCCTCTACCTATTTGATGTCATTAGCACCCCAGCCCCAGTCATGACAATTCAAAAGTGTTCCCATACATTGCCAAATGTCCCCTGGGGGGGGGGGCAGTCTAAATTGTCCTTCTTGTTGAGAACCGCTCCTTCTAGGAAGGACCAACATCTTGGGCATCCAACAAAGCTGCCTTCTTTGACTTAGGAAGTCTGGGGTTTTTGGGTTGTTTTGTTTTGTTTTGTTTTTGGAGGAATCCTTCTATACTCCTACATTATATGGAAATGATTCCTGAAATAACCTTAGTTTGGACATTGGCTTATCAGAATTCCTGAGACTTTGAACAAATGGATTAATGATAAAAAGTAACAATAGCTTTGTGGACCCATGTTCATAGCAACACCGTTCGCAATAACCAACAGCTGGAAGCAACCTGAGTATCCATTGACAGTTGAATGGATAAACAAGCATGGCATAGCTATACAATAGCTTATTCAATCTTCAAAAGGAAGAGAATTCGCACACTACTACATGGATGAATCTTGAAAACGTCATGCAGAGTGAAAGAAGCCAGTCACGAAAGCATAAATACTGTTTGACCCCACTTATAGGAGGTCTCCCTAGAAGAGCTGGATTCATACAGACAGGAAGTAGGATGGCGGGTGTCAGCAGCCGGGGGAGGGAATGGGGGGGTGTCAGCATTTATCAGGGACAGAGTCTCAGTTTTGCAAAATGAACAAGTTCTGGTGATGGCTGGTGGTGATGTAAATGTAAACCATGTAAATGTGCTTAATGTCACTGAACTGAACACTAAAACATGGTGAAGATGGTAAATTTCATGTTTTGTACATTTTACTACAATTTGAAAGTAACAACAACAACAACATCTCTTCAGTTCTTACTTTGTGCCAGACACCGAGTGTTTTAGATGCACTATCTCAGGGTTTACAAACTTCAGTCATTCCTACATCACCTCTACCATTTTTGTGCATGTTTTACTTTTGAATTCCCCAAAAGTAGACCCCCCAAATAAGGATTTGTGGGAGATGGTCCTAGAAGTCTGGTGAGAGAATGAGGAAAGGAGACAAGGAGGGAAAGTTCATTCGTGAGTAGGCTGCTGCTACAGGCAACTGGGTGTTGGTTCCTCTTGGGGTCTTCTCAGCAACTTCTGACTTCCCACTCCACAGACGGTTTAGAGTCATCTAGGGGAAGGTCAAGAAGCGAGGGGCAATTGCCTACCAACTGCTGACCATCACTGGTTGATGGTTCCCCTCTAGGCATTAATGTCCTGATGCTTCTGGTCTGTCCCATGCGGGCCATGAACATTCCATGTTGGAAACTGTAGGCATGTAATGGGAACCATCTGCAGGTGAACTACTGGTGGGTTGAATACAGGGAAGGAGCCATCAACAGTCTGCTAAGGCCATGTCTGTGTACCATAGATACTACCATTTGCTTCAATTTTTAAAGTAAGTCTATCATTTAAAGAGTTTCAGGTAGGTTAGTATGGTCCATGTGAGCCAAAAAATGCAGAAGGTGATAGTGCAGCCCATCATTTTCAGGTATTTGTGAAAGAGATCTTAGATTCAGGAATGCCTTTATAAGCCAGTGAATATGCAGAGGGCTGTATCATCAGTTTTGATGGGTATAGGGACCTCGTATTAGACGGTACAAAGAGATTCTTTCTAAAGCAAAGTCAAGAGGACAACTGGATCGGATCATGCTAAAAGGAGATGGCATGGTTCTCTCCAAAAGAAATGATCAGAGGCACCTGGCTGGCTCAGTCAAAAGAGCATGTGATTCTCGATCTTGGGGTCATGAGTTCGAGCCCCACATTGGGTGTAGAGATGACAAATAAGTAAAACCTTAAAAAAAAAAAAAAGGAATAACCAATGAAGTGAGGAATTGTTGAGAAGACAATACAGTTTTTTTTTTTTTTTAAGGTGTCCTCTGTTGGGAATACAATCCAAGACATTTCTCCATATTGTTTTGATTACTCTTATGTTGTTAGCTATAGGATTGTTTTTATTAAAAAACAAAACAAAGCCTTAGGGACTCCTGGCTGGTCAGTCATTAAACGTCTGCCTTTCCACTCTAGGTCATGATCCCAGGGTCCTGGGACCCAGCCCCTTAACATGCCCCTACTCAGCGGAAAGCCTGCTTCTCCCTCTCCCACTCCCCTGGGGTCATGTTCCTTCTCTCACTATTTCTCTCTTTCATAAATAAGTAAAATCTTTAAAAACACACACACACACACATACACATCTCGATAACTTCTTTGGCCTCATTTTAGTGCAAACTTGAAGTATACTAATTTGTTGAAGAAGTAGGGAGCTACCGTGACAGTAGAGGGCGTTATCTCAGTGGCTGAGATGGTGAGTATTTCAGGCTAGAAAGCTGGGTATCCTCTTTAGGTCAAAGCCAAGGTGAAACTTAACTGTTGAGAACTTGGAAGATGGTTCAAGTGGTTAAGCAGCCCACATCCCTCGATAAAGTGATTAGAAGGAGCAAAAAAATCATTGTGAGTTGGTGGCTCCTTGCCAATTGGTGCAAAGTTTACAAGAAAATGTGGACTCAGGGGGAACAGTGTTGCCCTACAGAGATAGAAAGGTCCACAGCTGAGGGTCCCCAAGGGGCTGGGGAAGAGGTAGGGAGGGCATTGTCTTTTGTAGGGAAAGTGGCTGACCCTAAGCTTTTAACCACTGAAGCATCCATTTCGAAAGATGTCCATTTCTTTAAAAAAATGTATTTCAATCCAACTTTATTTACCAAAACAGGTGGTGGGCCAGATTTGGCCTGTAGACTGACAGAAGCTTGCTGATGCTTGTCCTAACTCAGCTGGTCGTGTTTGCTTGCTTGCTTGCTTTTAGTTTCGTGGGTACCGTATAATGATTCAACATCTGTATATGTTGTGAAAGACCACAGTGAGCCTAGTTAATATCTATCTATCTAGTTAATATCTACCAGCACAGAGAGGTATACTCTCCTTTTGCTGGTGAAGAGAATTTTTAAGATCTAGTCTCTCAGTAGCGTTCAAATATACAATACAGTTAAGTGTGGCCACCAAGCTGGACACTACACCCAATGATTTATTTATTTTTTAGCCGGAAGTTTGTACCTTCTGACCCCCTTCACCCACGTTCCTTATCACTCATCCTGAGCCCCTGGCAACCATCCACCAGTCCTCTGAATCTAGGATTTTTTTTCCTTTTTTACTTGTTTTGTTTTAGATTCCCCCTACAAGTGGGATCAAACAGCGTTTGTATTTCTCTGCCTGACTTATTTCGCTTAGCATAATGCCTACTGGCTTTCCATGTTGTGGCAAATGACAGGATTTCCTTCTTTTTCATGGCCAAGGAATTCATCCATCTTGACTAAACGTATTGCCATTGCATGACGGGGCTCCTAGCAGAACAACCAGATAAGGAATTAGTCTGCCCTTGCCATGAAGTTCCCCTTTTCAAAAGCTCAGATAATCTAGGCAACAGACCTCTTGACTGACCCCATGTTTCCCTTCCTACTCCCGAATTCCTGCTCTGATGCTTCATTTAAAAAAAATTTTTTAAGTTTGCTTTTTTTGGTAATCTCTGCACCCAGCAGGGGTCTCGAACTCACAACCCCAAGATCAAGAGTTGCATGCTTTCAAGGAGCCAATACAGAGTGATCCCCTGAAACCCTGCATACCTCACCCATGGACCCTCATAGCTGCAGAGCCTGAGGTCTGTGCTCCGTCTCCCTCCAGCCACAGACTTGGGCTGTGAACCTTCTAGGAATATCAGCAATAAATCTTATTTTTTTTCAAAGTTCCCTGATGGTTGTTGCCGAGGTGCGTCCTGCAGTCCTAAGAAGCACCAGGATGTCTGGTCCCATCACAATACTGACTTGGTCAGGAAATATCTGGGGGGACTCCCACAAATAGGTGAGGGCCTCAGGCCTGGCCAGCCAGAGCAGCCCTGTCGGTAGGCTGAGACGAGCGCACCATTCCACCCAAGACCTCTGTTTCAGATGACCTCAAGTATCAGCCGTTAATATGCTCAAGAGACCTGAGTAAATCAAGGAATGCAAAAATTCTCCCTGGGAAAGAACTTGGGCTGTGGCTCCTGACTCAAAGCAAATAGCCTCCCAAATGTTCTGCAGAATTCCTTTGAAATCGAGAGCCCAGTCTATGTCTGTCTGAGCCTCAAAACAGTAGCCATTTGCACTAATTTGCAACAGAGGAACCAATCTATGACAACTGCAGAGTGCCTAAGAAGGGCGTCTCCTTCTATGTTCACTTTACATGTGGCCACAGAGGGTGCATGGACAAGGCGGCAGGTGGCAAAACCAGAGACCACAGGGAACAACAGACAACGGGATCTCCCCCAGTGAGCCAAGGAGTTTGCACTTCACAAGCAGGGCATTCTTACATAAATCCTACCCCAGGAGGTTGGATCGTTAATCTGCAGTTGGTCTTCCTTTGCACAGTGGGCAAGGGAGGAGCCAGGTAAATGCACCTTTACTTTGCAAATTCTTGGGTCACGGGGAAACATCCCACCATGATGAAGGTGGCCGTATATCAGCCAGAGACTCTGAACGGAGCTGACTGCGTCAAGGAGCTGGGACTTCTGGCTGTCTTCAGGCAGGGGTGTTAGGTGGAATCTCTGGCAGAAGCATGCTTTCATGGAATTGGCGGCCAGAGGGACGGAAGGTGGACTGCTAGCTCTCCGCAAAAGTCTACCCTCTCCCACTTCTGTAGTAAGAGGCACAGCGAGCAGCACAGTGAGCCAGCTGCACCACGTTTCCTGGCCTCTCTTGCAGCTAGCTGTAGCCTGTGACAAGATGGGAGATCTACCTGGTACTTTGAGAGCAGGTGCTTGCCTCCCTGTGCTCTCTGAGTGTTTGTTTTTTTGTAGTAATATAGTAATAACAATTTCTGGGAAATGGGCCAGAAATAAGACATGGGGAACTTGGATCTCTGAATGATTTAAAGCAGAGTCACCCACTGACCTAGAACACTGACTGTCACATGCGAGAAAAATGAACTTTTACCTTATTCAAGTCATATTCCTTTTGAGTCCTTTTTCTTTTTTAAGCAAATGTTTTGGGTTGAATTATATTCCCTCCCCAAATTCCTATCTTAAGTCCTAATCCCTAGTATTTCTGAATTTGAGCTTATTTGGAAATGGGATTGTTGCAGATGTAACAGTTATGATGATGTCATACTGGAATTGGGTGGGCTCCTTCTAAAAAGGGGACATTTTGTTGAATCGCTATATTTTACACCTGAAACTAATATAATACTATGTTAATTATAATTCTTTTTAAAAAATGAATGAAAAATAGAAAGGGGACATTTGCACAAGGAGGAGGCCACATAGAGATGAAGCATGATCTGCAAGTTAAGGGACCCCAAAGATGGCCAGAAGAGCACCAGCTCCCACCAGCTAGGACAGAGGTTCAGACGGATTCTTCCTCACACACAGCCTCAGAAGGAACCCACCTGCCAATACCTTGGTTTTCCACTTCTGATCTTCAGAACCATGAGACAACAAACTCCTGTGTAAGTCACCTCCTTTATGGTATTATTTTTTTTAACAGAATCCCCAGGAATCTAATATAATACATAAGCTAGTCATCAGACTTAAACAGAAAATGGAGCAGAAGTGAGATGCTGACATCACAACATTGAAAACTTAGTTGTATGAGCTGAGTGGTCCGGTGGTAAAGACACAAATGTCACAGGCTAGAAAGCTGGAGACCCTCCTTATGGCAAAGACCAACATCTGACAATACCTTGACTGGTGATAACCTGGAAGGTGGATTGTTCGTTCACTGAGCCTGTGTGTCTAGAACTGAATGGAAAGAGCTATGACATCACTGTGAGTTGGCTGCTTCTCGCTACTTTGCAGCAAGGAATCACAAGAAAGAGATGATCCCAGACCAGAACTGGCCACTTTTCAAAGTCAGAAACATCAGAAGGTTAGAAGAGCTTCCTGTCCTTCAAAAGAGTATAAATAAGGACCTTGTTTCCTACCCAAGGCTATTGTTTCAGATGACCATTAACTGAGAGTGACCAAAATGTAGGTGGTTCAAGGAAGCAAATATTGCAAAATCAATAAACACAAGAACTCTGGCTAGAAATGCACATTAGATCTGGTGCCTCACAATGGAACATACTAGAAACAAGTAGACCATATGTCTACGTTAAGTTTTTGAAAAAACCGTGTTGTTACAGAAACAAAGAGTTCAGCTTGCAAAATCTTACCAGTTCTGAGCCTCTGTATTTGCAACTTTGTATTAGAGCAGGTAAACCTGAATGTTAACCAAGGTGGGGCCTGTATCCCGGTCTCTCTAGTTTCCCAAGCACTTCCTTTAACTGTGATGTGGTCTCCAGGCTGCAGTGGGAGTGCTACAAGGGCAGGGATTTTGTTTGTTCCCTCTTGGACCTTCAGCCCCTAAAACAGTGTCTACAGATAACAAATGTTCAAGAAGTTGTTGTTGGAAGAATGAAGTAATACACAGAGAACCACGGAGAATGATATGAAGGAAACATCTAACTTTGGGACCATGCAAGAAAATTTCGTACAGATGGGCACTGGATTTGGGTCGTCAAACATCCCAGTGCTATGGTCACTGAAGAAAAACTGGCTTCCTATTGATGAGGGCCCCCAAGGCCCCCTTCATGTCACTGTTGCGTAGACTGTAGATGAAGGGGTTCAGCATGGGAGTGACCACAGTGTACATCACCGCAGCGGCTGTGTCCTTCTGGGCCGTGTGGGAGGACGTGGGGCTGAAATAAACCCCAATGAGTGTCCCGTAGAACAGGGACACCACAGACAGATGAGAGCCACAGGTGGAGAAAGCCTTCTGCTTGCCTCTCGTGGAGGGGATCCTCAACACCGTGGCAAAGATGCGTGTGTAGGAGACCAAGATGCCCACAAAAGGAGTCATAATGGGTAAGGCACCCACGGTGTACACCATCACATTATTGAGAAAGGTGTCAGAGCAGGCCAGCTTCAGCAGAGGACTGAGGTCACAGAAGAAATGGGGCACCCTGTTGTGGGTGCAGAATGAGAGGCGAGTCAGTAACACTGTGTGGGTCAGAGCATTGCCGAAGGCTGCAGTCCAGGATGCAGCCACCAGGAGGCCACAGAGCTGTGGTGTTACAGACCTGGCATAGTGGAGAGGGTGACAGATGGCCACATAGCGGTCATAGGCCATGGCGGTCAGCAGGAAGCTATCGATGCCAGCAAACCAGATGAAGAAGAACATCTGGGTCAGGCAGCCTGCATAAGCGATCCCTTTGTGCCCTGACACGTGGTTGGCCAGCATCTTGGGGATGGTGGTGGAGGTGAAGCAGATGTCCACAAAGGCCAAGTTAGCCAGGAAGAAGTACATGGGGGTGTGGAGTCGGGGGTCAGTGGCGATAGCCAGGATGATGAGCAGGTTCCCCAGTCCCGTGACCAGGTACATAGTCAGGAAGAGTATGAACAGCAGCTGCTGTTGCTCGGGGTTCTCTGAGAGCCCCAGGAGCAGGAACTCAGAGACAGGGGTGACATTTGCCCCTTGCATGGCCATCCTGGATCAATCAGAAAGGAAACCTGAGAGTTGTCCAGGGTCCTGATCACGGCCAACCCTTCCACTGCACCCTGATCTCATCCCCTCTCCTTAGTTCAGACGTTCGTGGATTCTTCCCACTCTTTCCTGTAACAGGACCCCATCCACCCACCTGTTTGCTGCAGCCTTTCAATCAGTGACACACCATTCATTCCCCACAACCCACCGGCAGGATCGGTGCACAGCAGCCAAGCATGCAGACCATTTCTCACCTGCAACCCCTACACCTCGCTGCCCCAGGTGGTCAACTTGTTACAGTATTGAGCTCAGCTGGCACATGGGGTAAGATGGAAATGTGAGCATTAACACCCCCAGGAGTGAGTTACAGCTGGCAGAGGACCTGTCCTTGTTGGGTGGCTCCCCTTGCCTTCATCAATTCTGAAAGAGGCAGTTCTGAGGTGTGTTCTCTTGGGGAGCCCTAGAAGGATGCCCCCCTCATGTGCCCCAAGTGCACATCTGTTCTCCCATGCCTCTCTTCTCCAAATGCTCATTAGATCTCCCGGGATTACTTCTTAAACATACAATTTGCCCTTGAGTGAGAACCTGCTTGGGGGAGAATCCAAAGTAAGACTCAAGGATTCTGGAATTTCTTCCACCTTTGAGAGAAACCCTTCTTTGTCCCCAATAGCCCTCCAGCTTCTGCCCCCTTTCTCTGCTTCCCTGAAATGAGCGCTCCTCAAAAATATTGCCTGTTCTTGCATGTATAGAACAGCCATGACCTCCTGCTGCCACTCCAAGGCTAGTATGCAGCCAGTATGTGCCAGAACATTTGTCCGTTGCTACAATCTGGAAATATTTGGCTAGAAGATACCCTCATGGTAATTCCAAAGAAAAGTAAAATTAATTAATACAAATTATAAGGTAAGCTCAAGATTTCGATTTCCCTGTTGTTGGAGGTTGCAATGAGCTTTGATGCACCGGCAGCATCTGAGAAGTGTTTGCAAAACTTTTTTGTCAATTTGGCTTTTGTCAGGGTGAACGGTGTGGTCACGTGTTTATGATCTGCACTATGGAAGAGGGACTAGTCTCTCAGTATCCTCAAATCTGAGGTTGACTCTGGATTTAGATAGTTAAGATTTACTTTGCTGTTTACTGTTTGTGCGTTCTAATTTTTGCGTAAGTGTGCAGTGTTTGAATAGTGATCAATTCAAGTTTATAATAAGACATTAAGGGAAAGTATCCAGAACGAAGAGGCAACAGAGCTTGGTTAAACTTTCCAAGGTTCCTATTAAATATCATGAAGAGTACTCTGCTGGATTTGTGGGAGAATAGAGGAGGAATGTTATTCACAGTGATCTGTTTCCCAGCTACATCCGATGCTAGCAGAAGTCAGAACAACCTGAATGGTTGTGCTTCTGCGTAAGACTCACTGTAAAATAGGACAACTAATTTATATTTTTTGCACACTACTATTTAACACTGAAAGTATGGGTGGTTTGTAGTAACAGGTGAAGGAAATATTGGATCCAAATACTGCTCAAAAGCTGTTCACTGAGATTGGAAATGCTGACACCTGATTTCAGTTGCCATCATAGTTAGTTCATTTGGGGCTCAAACAAAGAAAATTTGTAATACTCAAGGACAAAAGATGAAATTAATGTCATTATTAAGTGTCACACTAAAAATCAATGGAATGATAAAAAGTTCCTGGAAAAAATTGTTTTATTTCCAAATATGTTGGTAAAGCAGACAGAAAGCATTTAGAAAGCAATATGTCTTTTAAAATACTCTGATGTATTGTTAAAAGTCATAGAGACTTTTCAGATCTGATATAATTAATAAAACATCAAAACCATTATATCGATATTGGCATGACAATTGCCATTCAGACTGATGGATTTGCTTGTGGCAAAACCCATTCCCTAAAAAGAGAAAATAGTTTGGTGTAGAATTACTCAAATAAGGAAAACCTCAATCATGATCCATGTCACTAAAGTTGTTTCCGTAATTAATTTTAGAAGCGTAACTTTCCGGAATTAATTTTAGAAGCATAACTCACAGACATAATGTAAGTCCAGAGTTTTGTGCAAATCGTGCAGACTTTTTTGGATGTTAATTTGGTATCATTGAAGCCTCTTTCTTCAGCTTTTGCTGGATGATTCAAAAAAGATAACAACAAAAATGGAGGACTTTAAATATGCTTCTTAAAATGTTACATATGCTGCCATGCATCCAGTAAACACAGAGAGAATAATTCAATGTGTGTGAAGAGCTGGGGATTGAAAAAGAGAGAATTGGAAGTGTATTTGAATGCGAATGGAAAAAACTGAGGAGCTAAGACTGCAAAGAACAGCCTGGAAATCTTGTCAGGTCCTGTAAATTCTTCTCAGTAATAATTGTGGGAAAGGAGTCAGCACTTAAAAACTAAAGGTGTGTATTTTTTGGTTGTCTTTAGATTTTAAGAGTTGGCATTAATAAATACAATTCTAGGGGCACGTGGGTGGCTCAGTCAGTTGAGCGTCTGACCTTGGCTCAGGTCATGATCTTGGGTCCTTGGATCAAACCCCTGTTGGGCTCCCTGCTCAGTGGGGAGCCTGTTTCTCCCTCTCTCTCTGCACTTCTCCCCCTACGCATGCTCAATCTCTCTCTCTCAAATAAATAAATTAAATTAATGCAATTCTAATAGGGACATCAACACCCTATCTAGTTTTACGAGAAAGGAATAGTTGGGTTATTAAAGTTGATGATAATTTGATATATAAAAAGAACTGAACACACGAAAATAAGTGAAAAAAACTCCCACTGAGACAGAAGTGTGAGATATTACAGGAATGAAGAAACATGGGATGCTACCTGAAATCCAACAAAATAAGTATCAATCCCCAGGTGCGGGGGCCGGGAGATTATTTGGGGGTCCAGGACTAAATCTCATGAAAATGAAACCGTTATTTGATGACAAGAGTAAAAATTGATCAGAGTCTATCTGTGAAGCTCTGTGGGACAAATATTAATAAAATCAAGCTCTTCAAATAAATAGGACAATTAAATCATTGCTAGAGCTTCAATGGGTGGAGAGATGTCAAATATATAATATTCTCAGATGGGACTAGGAGAACTAGGACTTTGCATTCAGTAAAATTGTTTGTTTAAAAAAAAACAGTTTGCTCAGTAGAAGGCAAGAGAGAACTTTAGCACCTCAAACAACAGTATTGATGTTAAGAGAAAATCTTGATTTTTTTGAAGTTGCATGTGACCTAAGGGCCATCACCTTGAGCTAACGCTCTCTCCATCTTTTCCTCCTCATCTCTGATCTCACCTCCTACTCTCCATTGCACTCATTCTGGTGTCATTGACAGTCCCTGAACAAGCCAGGCATGCTCCAGCCTCGGGGCCTTTGCACTGTGTTCCCTCCGCTTAGAACATTCTTCATTCTTCTTCCCAGATAGCCACACGGCTCCGTTTTCCACTTCCAGCCCCTAAAATAACATCTTCATGAAGCAGACAAAAGGAAATGTTTATAGAAGTCAACTAGATCCTGTCCTTCACAGAGCACCCTTCTCTCCATTATATGTAGAGGACAACTCCAAATCCTGGTGCCGCCACTATGGAAAACAATATGGAGAGTTCTCAAAAAATGAAAAAGGAAGTGAAAGCAGAATGTCTGAGAGCTATCTGCAACCCTACATTCCTCGCTGCATTATTCACGGCAGCTGAGTTCTGGAAACAACCCAAGTATCTGTCAGTGGATGAAGGATCAAGAAAATGTGGCATATACATGATTGGAATATCATTCCGCCATGGAGAAGAAGGAAATCCTGCCATTGGAGGTAACACAGAAAGGTCTTGAGGGTCTTGTGCTAAGTAAGGTAAGCCAGATGGAAAAAGACAAACACAGCTTGGTAATCACTTACGTGCGGAATCTCAAACCAAGCAAAACACAAATCTTATAAAGTCTAGCCCCTGCTGACCTCCCCAGTTTCTACTCTTGTCATGGTTCCCCAGCCACAAGGATGGGTCCAAGCTTGGCCCTTCCTCAAGGACTTCCTCTTTTCTCTGCCTCGAGCTTCAGGAGCCCTTTCCAGATTCAAGACCCACCACAGATCCTTCCTCCTCCTCCGAAGCTCAACCCACGGTGGCTGCTGTTTCCTCAGGACTGTGTTCTCTGAAACTGAGGAAGATCTTCCTCCCTGGGACCTTATGCCTGCTGCTTCGTCTCTCTCCTCCCCTGCCCAGGAAGTCAACGTTGTGCCCTGTTGCACGTGGTAGTGGAGTCGTGCACCACTGACGGAGCATCTTAAGTCTGCATTCCCCAAGCTGTGGATGAGAATTCTGAGATGATGGCAAACACAGGGACCCCTCCTAACCCTGCAATTCCATCACAGAGGAATTCTCTAGAAGGTGCATAGTGAGACTTGTTCAGGGAGGTTTGGAACGATTAGTGCTTATCCACAGTAGAGGTGCATACATCCTTTGGGACACTTTTAACCGGTGGACATTTATATAGTCAGAGGAATGAAGGAATCGTGGAACTGCTCTCACTAGTCCGGAGAAATCTCGAAGCAGGGACAGAAGAAAACCACAGAAGGATGTGGGTAGAATTACATTGCTCATGTGAAATTTAAAGCCAGGTCACACGATTCTGTGGATCGCTTGTGGATACATCTCGGAGAGGAAAGTTGCAAATGTGCATGGAATTGACCCACATTAGTTGTAGGATGTCCTTACCTCAGGACCAGGGGGAGGAAGGGGGGAGGGAGGGGTGTGACACAGGCATATGGGAGTCGAGGAACGGAGGGGGAATGTACAGAGATGTTTACTTCCTAATCTGAACGATGAATACAAGCCAGACTCCAGCGTGAAGTATGATCTATGCTTTTTTTTTTTTTAAAAAAGCACATTTATTTATTTGAGAGAGTGTGCAAAGGGAGAGAGATCCTGAGTGCGGGAGGGGCAGAAGCAAATCTGCACTGAAGAAGGAGCCTAACACGGGGCTCAATTCCAGGACCTGAGATCAAGACCTGAGCGGAAGCAAATGCTTAACCAACTGAGCCACCCAGATAACCCAATATATGTTCTTTGAAACAACTGCAATATCACACACACGCACACACGCACAGACATCCCCGCATATCCTTAAGGAACTCAGAGGAGGCCGAGGCCAGGGTGGGTGGGTAAGCGAATGGTGGATTCCACCTCATTCTCTACCAAGGTCACTGTGTCCCCTGGGGTCCCACCCCGAGGTTCCAGGCACCCCACCTTTGCTGAACTTACCCTGGGTCCCACAGAACCCGTGTCAAGCCCAGCTCAGCGTCTACCCCAATCCCATTCTTCCTCTGTGCCCAGGCTGAGTGCTGGCCCCACTGACCACCCAGGAACCTGGGCCAGAGATGCGGGCGGCAGCCTGGTCTCCTTCCGCCCCCTGAGGAATCCTGATGCTTCTACATGACCTTCCTCTTCTTCCTCTCCTCCCAGTGCCCCACTGAGTTCTCGTCTTGTCACACTTCACCATCAACACTGCCCCTTCTCTGGGCTCTTTGGGGACGGGCTTCTCCTTCTGACTGAACCTCCATAATGGCCACCGCCACGCTGAAATGACCTCTCCCTTGCTGAGAAGCCTGCGCTGGCTCCACATGGCCCTGCTGCTAACAGCGAACATTTCTTCCACACCTCCCGTGCACCTGACACCACCGCAAGGAGTTTGACTTTGTCTTACTTAACCTGACCTACTGAAGCCTCACTTAACAAGGCTTTGTCTTACTTAACCCTCTAAGAGGGCACTCGGACCTCCCTTTCTAGGATGAAGCAGCTTGGGGAGGTCAACCAGCTACCCACCTCCCAGTCTCCCTTGTTCCAAAGCTTCTCAGTCTCTCCACTGAGGACCCAGAGCTCGACCCTCTGAGCAGGACTCACACTCGCTGGACACTTCCCGTTTTGTCCTGTTTTCGTTGTACAGACAGGTGACTTGAGCCCAGAGAGGCAGAGTCACTTCCCGGAGGTCACCCAGCAAGCCTGGCTGGAGACTCCACAGCCCCCGCCTGCCGTTGACTTGCCCTGTCTGCCTCCGTCTCCCCCACTCACCTGTGGAACGTGTCCCGTCCGCTGCCAGGACGCCTGGTCAAAGGCGAGCCAGCTTCTGCTGAGAGAGCGCTGTGGGCCACCTGTGATGTAGAGGCAAGTCTTGGGCCTCACAGGAGGGAGCTGGAGGGCCTGATGGAGCCAAATGTAGCCCTCCATCCCACTCCTCAGGCCCAGCCCCTCGTGTCTTGTTAAGCACCTGCTAATTGCTCGCCCCACACTCTGTCCCTGCTGGCCTGCCTCTTTGGGGAGGAGGGAGACCTCAGCATGCCCTGCATTCTTCCCTCCACTGCTGAGCTGGTGGGGGAGGGCACGGGCTCTGGGCCTCTGGGGGTGGGGGGGGAACCTTTGCCAGGGGAGGGGGTGGTGGCTCATGCCCAGCAGATTCCCACAGCTCTGCTGGAGCTGCCTCACTGCTGGGCCAGGTCCCTGGCTTCCCACCGCTGGAGCCGTGGCCTACTGACCTTTATTTCTTCATTAAGGTGAAATTCACGCGACCCAGGATTAACTATCTGGAAGTGAACGCTCCTGTGGCATGCAGCACAGTCGTGATTTTGTGCAACAGCCACCTCTGTCTAGTTCCAGGACATTTGAATCCCCCCATCCAGACGGACTTCGTGTCCCCCTGAGCAAGCAGTCACTCCCAGCCCCCTCCACGGCCCCTCCTGGAGTCTCCAGCCAGGCTTGCTGGGTGACCTCCGGGAAGTGACTCTGCCTCTCTGGGCTCAAGTCACCTGTCTGTACAATGAAAACAAGACACAACGGGAAGTGTTCAGCGAGTATGAGTTCTGCTCAGAGGGTCGACCTCTGGGGCAACCACCAGGCTGCTTTCTGGCTCTGTGGGTTACTCATTCTGGACATCTCACAGACCCGGGATCCTACACTGTGGGGCCTTTTGTGCCGGGCTTCTCCCTTAGCGCGGTATTTTCACCGCACACCCTCGGTAGAGCCTGAGTGAGAGCTTCCTTCCTTCCTATGGCCCAGTAGTGCTCCACCAACAGACAGTCCTCGAATGTTAAGGGAGTGCCATTCCATTGCAAGAACGAACCACGCTTTGTGTATCCAGTCACCACGGTCGTTCGGGGGATTGCGACCTCTGGGCTGTTGGCCAGAGTGCTGCCGTGAACGTCTGTGCACTGGCATCTCCTCGCTCCCTGTTGTTACTCGGTGGGGAATGTCCCGATGTGCAGATCGGCTGAGCCATCCAGTAGGTCTAGGTTTAACCTTCTGAGGAACCGCCAAACCGTTTTCCACAGAGGCTCCCCCATTTTGTGCCTGGCAGGGCACAAGGTCTCGATCTCCCCACATCTCACCAAGCCTCGTCCGTCCTTCTTAGGAGCGGCGTGAAGCCTTACCTCCTCATGGTCTGACTTGCATCTCCTCTCATGAGGAATCAAGTTGAACATCTGTTCATGCTCTGAATACCTTTGAGCTTCCACATCTACTGGTAAAACATATTTGGGCACACACTCCCGCTATAGGAGCATTTCTTTAAAAACTAAGTATTGCACCACCATGGAATGCTATGAGCATTGTGAAACACTCCTCCCAAACTGAAGATAAAAAGGGAAGCTCTTGGGATGAAATAAACTCTTGGTTACTTCAAATAACCCTGACGGGAACCCTGACGATAGCTCATACTTAAGGTACCCTGGGCCAAGTTCATGGCTAAGGGTATGGAAAGAAACTCTTATTAGGAGGTATCCAGGTGGTTGAGCCTGTTGAGTGCCAGACGCTCGGTTTTTTCTGAGGTCCTGATCTCAGGGTCTTCGGAGGCAGGTCTGCACTGGGGTCCGTGGCTCAGTGGGGGGTCTGCTTCCAGAGTCTCTCCCTCTGCCCCTCCCCTAACTAGTGTCAGCTCTGTGTGTATGTGTGTGTGTGTGTGTCTCCCTCTCTCCAAAATAAATAAATAAAGCTTTTAGAAAAGAAAAAAAAAAAAAACACCCTTATCACGTGGGCTTTTTTTGACAATTGAAAAATGTTTGACTATTTCCAATCACAACTGATTTCTTTGTCATTGCCTTTCCCCTCACAATGGGGCTGACACAGAGTTCATTTTAGGGGCGGAAGTGACGCCAGCAGCATTCTCTGGTTGGCAGTGGG